>NC_050523.1:7721430-7722627 GCF_002922805.2 Oryzias melastigma
ACCAGAGGTGAGGTCCACGGCCAAAATGAGCCAGAGGTGAGGTCCACGGCCAAAATGAGCCAGAGGCAAAGTCCACGGCCAAGAGGAGCCAGAGGCGAGGTCCACGGCCAAGACGAGCCAGAGACGAGGTCCACGGCCAAGACGAGCCAGAGGCAAAGTCCATGGCCAAGACGAGCCAGAGGCGACGTCTACGGCCAAGACGAGCCAGAGGCGAGGTCCACGGCCAAGACCAGCCAGAGGCGTGGTCCACGGCCAAGACGAGCCAGAGGCGAAGTCCACGGCCAAGACGAGCCAGAGGCGAGGGTCTACGGCCAAGACGAGCCAGAGGCGAGGTCCACGGCCAAGACAAGCCAGAGGCAAGGTCCACGTCCAAGATTAGCCAAAGGCTGGGTCCACGGCCAAAGACAGGAGCGCATACGATTCACCTGGAGAACTCTCTCCTGCTCTCTCGGGGGCGAGTGGAAACAAGGAACAACACGTGAATCTCACTGCACCAAACAGAAGCATAGAGGACTAAGTGAAAAGTGAATAAAAAAGAGTAGAGGAGAGAAGGAAAAGAGAAATCAGAATACAGGACAGAACAAAATTCGATATCAATTAATGCAGGTTGAAATTCAATATATACTATACATATAAACTTAAAAAAAATGTCATTTTAAATGTGATTCATTATGCACATTTAACCCACTTTTTGTGGTGTAGCAATTAAATAATAAGTAAAATAGTTTTTTAAAAGACTTTTCAGACAAGTAACCTCTGGTGTGGGTTATTTATTTCACCATTTTTGTATTCAGCAGCACCAAAAAAGGAAGTGATGTAAACACAATGCATACATACTGAAAATAGAATTAAAAGGGGATGTCACAGAATGTATCCAAAACTGTGTAATAAAAAGGATCAAAGATATCCCATAGGCAAACACAGTTCTGTAAGAACCTGTGAGTGTCACACTTGTTTCACAATCACTCATCAAAACTTTATTTAAAAGTACTTTAAAGTGAAACAAATTCCTGTGTATTAAACTGTTCAAATAACTGATACATTTTTGAGTTCAAAAATTTAAAAGTTACAAAGTAAAATTTATAAAGTATAGAAATAGAGTTCTTTTTTTACCGATCCAACGTCGGGCTTTTGTAGTCACTCTAAGTCATAAATTTAAATATATTTTTGTTTATTGCTTAGTTGTGACAGCTTGTT
>NC_050523.1:7723935-7732620 GCF_002922805.2 Oryzias melastigma
AGAGGTGAGGTCCATGGCCAAAATGAGCCAGAGGCAAAGTCCATGGCCAAGAGGAGCCAGAGGCGAGGTTCACGGCCAAGACGAGCCAGAGGCCAGGTCCACGGCCAAGGCGAGCCAGAGGCGAGGTTCGCGGCCAAGACGAGCTAGAGGCGACGTCTACGGCCAAGACGAGCCAGAGGCAAGGTCCACGGCCAAGACCAGCCAGAGGCGAGGTCCACGGCCAGGGCGAGCCAGTGGCGACGTCTACGGCCAAGATGAACCAGAGGTGTGGTCCACAGCCAAGATGAACCAGAGGTGAGGTCCACGGCCAAGATGAACCAGAGGTGAGGTCCATGGCCAAAATGAGCCAGAGGCAAAGTCCATGGCCAAGAGGAGCCAGAGGCGAGGTTCACGGCCAAGACGAGCTAGAGGCGACGTCTACGGCCAAGACGAGCCAGAGGCGAGGTTCACGGCCAAGACGAGCTAGAGGCGACGTCTACGGCCAAGACCAGCCAGAGGTGAGGTCCACGGCCAGGACGAGCCAGTGGCGACGTCTACGGCCAAGACGAGCCAGAGGCGAGGTCCACGTCCAAGATGAGCCAGAGGCGGGGTCCACGGCCAAAGACAGGATCGCATACGATTCACCTGGAGAACTCTCTCCTGCTCCCCCGGGGGGGAGTGGAAACAAGGAACAACATGTGAATCTCACTGCACCAAAGAAGCATAGAGGACTAACTGAAAAGTGAATAAAAAAGAGTAGAGGAGAGAAGGAAAAGAGAAATCAGAATACAGGACAGAACAAAATTCGATATCAATTAATACAGGTTGAAATGCAATATATACTATACATATAAACTTTAAAAAAATGTCATTTTAAATGTGATTCATTATGCACATTTAACCAACTTTTTGTGGTGTAGCATGAAATTATTATGTAAAAGAGTTTTTTAAAAGACTTTTCAGACAAGTAACCTCTGGTGTGGGTCATTTATTTCACCATTCTTGTATTCAGCAGTGCAAAGAAAGGAAGTGATGTAAACACAATGCATACATACAGAAAATAGAATTAAAATGGGATGTCACAGAATGTATCCAAAACTGTGTAATATAAAGGATCAAAGATATCCCATTGGCAAACACAGTTCTGTAAGAACCTGTGAGTGTCACACTTGTTTCACAATCACTCATCAAAACTTTATTTAAAAGTACTTTAAAGTGAAACAGATTCCTGTGTATTAAACTGTTCAAATAATTGATACATTTTTGAGTTCAAAAATGTAAAAGTTACGAAGTAAAATTTATAAAGTATAGAAATAGAGTTCTTTTTTCACCGATCCAACCTCGGCCTTTTGTAGTCACTCTAAGTCATAAATTTAAATATATTTTTGTTTATTGCTTAGTTGTGACAGCTTGTTGATGGAATGATTTGAATGTTTTTGTCTGACTCTGTTTTTCACCCAGAGCTGAACTCAATAATAAAAAAAAACTATGGAGTGACCCTTTAATCTCTGTTGCAATCTGCTGTCATCTACAGTTTGACAGAGTTTGCAAAAACATCACTATTTTTCACTCAAATTTTCAATAGAAATTCTGTTTTACTGATGCTCTCCAGTTCATTTAGTTTTGTTTTTTGTCCAAAAATACCCTTTTATTATTGTTTATCTTTGAATTATTATTTGCCAGAGCTCCTGACAAACATTTAGATATTACATAATTCACATCTATGGTCACATTTGAAGGAAGGAAAGGCAGGAAGAGGCAAAAATTACCCAATGAGGTTAGGGGAAAAACAGATGAAAAACTTGAGAAAAAAAATGATGAGCTGCAGATGAAACACTGGCGGTATAGAAAAGGATCGATAGCTCGTCCTTGAAGGCTTCTTCTGAATCATCAGGATGGGATTTAACCCCTTTTGTCCTGATGGGATGTTTTAAAGAGGAGAACCCCTGCTGCCCAAACACCCACCCTTCAGGGATCAATAAAAAGTTACAAATATGACTGTTGACACACACTAACACAATTCCTTTGCTGGAAAAAACTTGTCAAGTCAGCGATGAAGCAGAAGCTGCTCAGCAAACGCCACTTTTCATCTGAGACAGAGATGTTTCCAACACTTTCTGTTTTCACGTTTTATCCAAATCAGAGCCGACCTCAAAACGTGACTTTGGCGTGATTAAGCTCCAGACGTTTATTCCCCAAAAATGGATGCGGATTACACGTGTAGGCCGGGAAGCTGATTTGGGCAAGCCTCTGTCTCTCTGTTTGTCTGACAAATATTATCAGCCAGAAAACACATTTTCTACATCTGATTTTTTTTTTTACACTTTGAGCAAACTCGCTTGACCGTGCATCAATAATCTGATAGAAATGTCAACCCTCAACATGATGAACGAGTAATATTGTATTTTGGAATTCAATTATGTATACTTAAATAAGAGCATCAATAACAATAGAGCAGCCTGTCCGGGCTAATAGAATTGTACACATAACGGTATGTTGCACGCCGGCGTATTGTCACATTCATTTACTCCAACAATGTCAGTGATTGCAACATGGCAGCGTGTAAATATGATCCCTTTGCAAACCTCCCATCAGTCAGTCTTTTGTTAGCTTCAGCATTAATCTTTAAAATCATTCACTGGTAATCTGAGGAGCTGTCCAAACAGTATGGTAACGCAAGATGATGAAAGTCTATCCTCCTTAGTTCCGTTTTAACTTTTTCCATACCTTCCCTTTCTTTCTTTCTTTCTTTCTTTATCTCCGTCCTCCTGTTTTGGCAGCACATCCGTCTGACGGAGTGGCCTAGCTGGCAGACCTTGACAAAAAAAAAAAGGATATACCCTTCACCGGGCAGCCTGCAGAGTTTGGACATGTTTCAGGTCAGGCCTCATCTCTCCCCCTGTTTGCCGAAAAGATGACGCTAAAGTCAACCTGTGTGCGCGTCACAGTGGCGCATAAATCAGTTTGGAACTCTGGAAAGGCCCCAAACAAGTAGTGCATGATCAGAAATAATTTATCCCCCCATTGAATTCCTGCTGCATAACTTTGTCCAGATGGCTGGGCAGTAATCTCTTTCTTCGGCACTTGTACACACTCGACTGTTTGTGCACACATGTGGATGTCTGCGCTGCTTTACGACGGTAATCTTTGCCGACGTTTAAGCCTTTATTCTAAATTTGATTGTTGCTTTCGAGTTGTTTTTCCTATCTGCGGGTTAACAAAATAAAAGCACTGCACCACCGTAGTAAGAATATTATAAAACACTTTATACTGAGATTCCTTAAGAAGCTTCATTAACACATTAACAAACATTATTAATGTGTTTATAGAGTGTTAGTAAGATATTTATTAGCAAATTAAGCCAAATTAGGTTTATTAACGTACTTAGCAGGATTCATAAACATCCAATCGCTCATTGTTGTAGGTGGGATATGCCCTCCAGGAGAAGCAGAACAATGTTTACAATGTTGATGTTGAACATTAATGTTAGAACTTCTCCTTTACAGAATCCATGTAACACTCTGCTATCAACAATCTGTAAAATTTTACAGTATGTGAACTGTATCAAATTAATATAAATATATTCAAAACATACAGTAGATTATTAAGGTTTTTCTAAAAAAAAAATGTGTATAAATGTGTAAACTGAAAATTGAATTGGATTGAAAAATCGAAAGAATTGAAAAAAATCAGAATCGAATCGATCCAGGTTTTTGTGAATCAAATCGTTTCTGTAAATTCCAGTCAAAACCAAATATTTAGAGAGTTGTAGGGTTGATAGAAAATCAGTGCAGGCTTACTTGGCAGTCCCATTTACAACTCAGAGGTACATTTCTGATCACTTTACATAAACTATGTCCCAGAAACTGACAGAGGTTTTCTGATTTTGTCTAAAAAAAGGATAATGATAATTAAAAGATCGCTGGAAATACTTTTACAGTAATGATCGGAGTGGGATTTAACTTTGAAAAAATGATTTACACTTTATTGTAACTTTTAAAGCTTGCAGAACAAATTGACTCCTGGTGACGGATTGCTCACAGGTTCAGACTAAATCAAACACCTAAAAAAATAGTACTTGAACTTGTACTGACATGTTTATATTTGTTATAAAAGCTTAGACTGACATTTTTTCTTTCCCCGGGAGCCCCACATGTGCCTTCGGACTGCACAACATCTGTCAGTGTGAGCGTATAATGTTCTTTAAACAACCAGATGGGTCCTAGAGTGAATGGAGACATGCACATAAGCGCACACACCAATCACGGTCTCCTGGCAACTCCTAGTTAGTGGCCCTACCTTGGAAATGATGCTCTTTTCAATTAAATCGGGTTTTCATCCACAAGGGAAAGCAGCGGCCCTGAAACCCAGGCGCTCATTTCCACAAAACACATCTTAACCTTTCTCCCTATACTTGTATCACCACTTTCCCTTCCACTGTACAGTAGTTAGACTGTTTCCCTCCCACCATAAACATTAATAGTTCGGGATTAATCTCTTTAATGGTTTCTGTTCAAAGAAGTCTGTCAGGCTGCAAAAGTGGTGGAAAAAACGAAGGATGAGCTGCAAAGAGCAGGAATTACACACTGGGAGTGAACGTTCTGACGTTACATATAAGTCACTTTGTAATGAGGGACAACAACGCTTTGTGTGTTTGCAAAACTGGGCACTGTTTGCATTCATTGTGTGCATAAAAGCTCAGCGGGGTCCTGGGATGTGAATCCATGTAGAAGAGGCAGCAGGCTTGTGCGTGTTCAGGTGCTGCACAGACGTGGCCTCCTTTCCTCCCGTCAGCTGCTGCATGACTGAGCCTCCTCTCTGTCCCTGTGTGATGTGATCGATGAGATGCTCTGGAGGTGCCTTACACACACGTGCACACATGCACACTCCTTTTTTTTCTGTTCTTGGGTGCGGGATGTGTCCCGAAGGTTAGACTCGCAGAGCCAACTTGTCCGTCAGCGTCTCGCTCAGCGGATCAATCGGCCATTCACACCTCCGTCCTCCCCTTTCTGCTTATCTATCACTTCAGCACCATGGAAAGTTGCACTTACTGTTAACAGGGATGTGCATTCCTGATAAATTGCATCCACGACGACTGACACGCACTCTAACACAGTCAAACACTTAACACCACTCACCCACTCATTCATGCATTTGGCAGATTAGTGTGTTCACTGTTCACAGAGCGACTCATTCACCTCACGCAGCATTCTGTGTTTAAAGCCTTTTTTACACGTAGGAAATAAAGATTCACCTGCTTGTGTCAGTCATGTTTGAGTATATATGTTTTCTGTCAGGTTTTTAGGAAGCCCATTGACTGTTTACCTTGTTGATGTCCTTTATCTTTGCTTAAGACAAGAGGATGAGTAATTGTCTGGAGGATTCAGACAGTGTTATTAGTGTAAAAACAACAAAACACCTGATTATAAGAAGAAGCACTTAACAAAAGACAATACTTCACTGCTCTCTTTTTCCCTAAAGAAAAGTCTGATGGTGTTTTTATGCAGTTGAGGTCTAATTTTTTACAGAATTTAAATGAAGAGTCCAGGATTGCATCACATATAAACTAAATATAACACATTTAGTGTGTTTGGAAAGACTACACATGCACTCTAATGGAAGCATCTTTGTTGTTTCATGCTGGACAGTGGCTTTGATGCTCAAGAGTTCCCCCTCCTTCCACATACCGACCACTCAGAAAACCCTTCCCTTCATGCCTTGTGAGAAGCTTTCTTCTCACAGCATCAGTGTCCTGCATCTCCTTCAGAATCCTTATCTCAGGACTTGGCAGGGAATCAGATTCCATGCAGCTTTCCATGATTTTAACCTTTCAATCCTGCTCGAGTACGCTTTACCTTACAGCTTTTTCAGGAATACTTGAAAGATGTGAAAATTTTCCAAAACTTTTGACATCTTGTTATTGTTAAATCCTGCTGCTGCACCTCCTGCTCACCTGGCAGGTGTGGCCAATATTCCTTGATTGATACCTGCTGGCTATTTAAGATAGAGGAGGCCAGCAGGCTGTGTAGCATTCAGGTTTTACTTTAGTTGGTTTGTTTTGTTCTTTTTCCCCCTGAGCAGTCTTACACTGCTGGGTTTTGTTATTTTAGTTTGGACCTTATAGTCTTGATTTGCGGGCTTTGTTTATTTGTTTTCTTTAAGTAGATTTCGGTAAACCTTTAAAAGAAGTTTAAGACAATGTAGAGAAGTTAACCCCTTAACACCTACCTTTATTCCCAGCTATGAAAACAAATCACAAATGCTTTTGCATTTAAGTAGATGATACATTTAGGTCATTTAAAGCCAAAGTGCTTTGTCGCATACTTGCAACAACAGGCATTAAGGGGTTAGATGTTTTGTTTACCATGGCTCCTGTGCAAAAAAAAGGTGCATTAATGACTAAAACCTCTACCTTTTAAATAATTTAACTTAAAGGTATTTGCCTGTTTCCTTTAATTTTAATAATACTATAACATGTTATGTTTTCCTTAAAAGTAGAAGACTTTAACTTATATGTTTGCATTGCAAAAAAGGTTGTCCAAACCTGAAAGAGTAAATAAATTCTGTATTTCTGGTGATGTTTCAAATCTTCAAGTTTCACCTAAAAAGTTCAGATAGAATCTGCATTTATTTTGACGCTGTTGGGCCTGAATAAGTCCATGACTGAACAGCATGATGTCATCCACGAGGAAGAGGTCACAGCCTCTTATTGAGTTGAACTGGCTAAAATGATTACAGTCTTGTTTCAAAACATGGTTTCTCATTTTTGGATGGTCAGCAGTGTTCACTTACAAGGTCATTTCAATTCTAAACGTACTTATTTCTGATTCTTCTAAATTAATATGAGTCAGATTGAATCCGGCTTTAACATCTTGAACTTTGATCGACTCGAAGCCTTTAATGAGGGCATTTATTGATTTCTGTTAATGGTTTCTAGATCAACATGTCATTAGGTATTTTTTGCACTTCAGTGTAAATGTAAGTACCTTGGGAAAATAAGATTTTTTTAGAACCAAATAATTTGAATGATGCGTCAGAGGCAAGTTTGCAGAAAGATCAAGATCTGGTCAGCTACCAGTCAACAGTTCAACCCACTTAAACTCTCACAGTCATCTTTAAACCAGCTGCAAAGGAGGGAATATGATTCATCCTGGTGTTTCAGGGCAAACAGGGCACAGTCTCTACTTCCGACTATCTTGTTGACATTGAGGGGGATAAATGCAGCTGGATCAATAGCAGCTTTTTGTCTCATTGATTTGCTCATACAACCTTGCCCTCCTCCGACCCAAAAGCTCTTCCACCAAACTGACCCTCATTGTCACCTGTGGCTGCGACTTATTAGTATTTCTTCAAGTGAGAAATTATTTTAGCTCACAAATTTAATATGACAAAAAAAAAAAAATTGAAGTGCTTTGAGTAAATACTTTATATGTTTCTGTAAAAGAAAAATGTTCAGAGGAGTTTTATCAAATAACATTTATAAAAAGATGGGAGGCCAAAAATTGAGCTCTGGTGACCCATTGGTTTTAACCAGAGGGAATATGAAGTCAGTTTTATTACTTTAAATATGAGCTGCACAATGTATGAGAAGCACTTTTTTTTATGAATACATTTTTATTTAATTTGATTTACCTTATTATGTATATTAAAAGTAACATATTAAGTCACATATTAACAATTATGAATAATTCTTAGTTTTGTTTGTATGAAAATTCACTGAAGTAAAACTTAAATAATTGTAAAATGTAGTCACAGAAGTGAAAATCTGGTTCAAAAACAGGGCATTTGCATGTTTCTGTTGAGCATTAGAGCCATTTTGCAGAAACCTGGATGGAAACTGTGTGTTTGTGTAGCACGCCCCTAGTGGTTTCTTTGTGAACTACAATTTATTTACGTCATTCTTAGAACGCGCTTCAATCTAAAATTTGGCGCTCCAGACTTTATTTATGAGATAAATCATTTTAAACTTTAAACACTTGTAAATCCGATGATTTTGACTGTCTTTATTTATTTTTGCTCACTATACTGCATTGGTAAGTGCTTTTATGGTGACCCTGAAGTGCAAACTACACCAACAAATCACTCAACACAAAAGCATTTTAAAGTTTACAGCAATTGAAAAGGATAAGAAAAACACATTATATTTTAAGAATCAAAATAAAGTTCCCAAAAATAATCATAACATTTTTTTAAAAAGCAAAAATGAATTTCCGGAAATCAATATTAATGTTAAAAAATATATTATGATTGCTTATTATTTTTGATGATTCTATTATAGAAAGAACTTTGAGATGTTTAGTAACAGCAAAAGTGCTATACATATAAGGTTGAATTGAATCGAATTTTATTGGCAGAGTCTGGTGATACAATACATATCATGAGTCTCAAGATACGATACGTATCGCGATATATCCCAAGGGTGAGTGAACATTTAACACAAGCTGCTTCTCGTGAGATCTTGTTGTTTTGGTCGCGGTGTAGACCTGCTCAAAGAGGCTCAGTGTGCTGTGCTGCCAACTAGTGGTCGGAGGTTTAGGTGGAAAACAAAAGTAAGACACTGAATAATGATTAATACCTAATTAATTGAATATCATCTTGTCAGCATTTTAAATTGATACAAGCATTGAAAAATGACATATTGCGATATATCACCAAATGTATTTTTCCCTACACCCCTATTACATTTTGCTTAGTTTGTTTTATGAT
>NC_050523.1:7732731-7737667 GCF_002922805.2 Oryzias melastigma
CCCAATAATTGGGGCTAAGAGGGTTAAACGTTTCCTTAAGATCAAGTTCCCTATTTAGTATGGGGATCGAACCCTTAACCAACCCAATGCAACACATTTTAAAACTCCCTTACATGACAAAATAAATGTTTTTAACAGTTATACATGTGTAAACTGTTAATGCTAATGACAGACAGTTTTAAAGCAGCGTGCAGGCAATCCTGATCCGCCCTCCATGACATAATTAGCATGAGCGGCACTATTTCTAGGTGACATTTTTTTTTTTGCATAATTGAGACATTGTCACAGCTGATTGGGAGTCCATTTTCACGGCGGAAAACCACCGAGCGCTGAACAGAACAATGACCACTGTAACCTTTCGCTGCAAAAAGTGTTTTGTTTCCATCAGTCAATCAGCGATGGTCTTTGTTTATTTCTGTCCTTCCTCGAGGGTAAATAAGACCCTGCTCTGCTCGAGAGGAGTCTGGGTAATGAGGCTTGTGTCTTTGGAAGCGCCACATCTAAGAGGTCATGGGTCAGCCTCAGATACAGGGGAAATGGATATGAGGCTGGAGGAATCTATTTATATTGTAGTCTTCGTCTGTATATGTTTTCCCATTAGACCATGTTATCCACGATTATCTTCATCAGTTCTGTGTCACAGTTAACTAAATCTAAACAAAAAATGTCAACTAGCAAGTAATAAATATAAAACCTAAAATGTAGGTTTTTACAATCCATTAAAAATGTTTTATTTTATATGTATTTTGCTAAATTCCAACAATGAAGGATGAGTGTTTAATAAAAATATATGATGGATTCAGTTTTTATGTTGCAAAAAAACTAAATATTTCCACTAAGTACGTGTTTTAATGAGAATTATTGCTGAATATTTGCAGGTAAAAAGGAAAAAATGTTTGAATCCATTAGTTTTAGTGACCTTTTACTTGTGGATTCATTCAAGGCTCTGGCATAACATTTGAATCCTATTGAGGTCTGGAGATGTAGTCAACCAAAGTCAAGTCAATGTTGCTTTCTGTTGTAATTACTGAGTTATGTAAGGCTTGGTTCAGTCAGTAAGACTGCCTCTTATGCATCGCTGATTTCCAAGCATCTGTTCTTCATTTCTAATAAGCCTCCATTCTGTCAAACCTTCTCTTTTACTGAATCTCTCCTGAGCTGTCAAGTTTACCTGACAAGTCTTTTCAGTTGTCACTGCAGATCACAGGTAAACCAACTCCTCTTTCTCCTCGTGGATCTTGCATCAAGTCTTCAGGAAGGCTCAAAGAATAGAGCACTGTCTGTCCTTGTTGATTTAATCTTTTTTGCCTTGTTGAAATATTTTCTTTCACTGTCCTGCTGCATGGTCAAGTTTAGCCAGAACAGATCATTTGAAATCAAAGGTATTTGATGGTTTTATGTTGTGCTTGTCTTCACTGGTCATACATCTCCTGTTTTTTTTTTTTTGTTTTTTTTTTGTCTTCTCCCACCATGTTCATATAAAGATATGTCTTTCTCCTGACAAAAAGGGATAATTGAGCTCAAACACCTTTAAATAGTTTTGGACTTTCCCTGCTTTCTGCTAAAATAAGTCAAATTATATAAATAGAAATAAGAAGGCAGGAAGTTCTTCCTGTAAACGGAGCAAGAATCTTTTGGATTTTCAGAATAAAACACAGAATGGGATCTGTGTGCATGCGTTTGGGTAAACATGTGATCTCAAGAGTAAACACTATTTGGAGCTGTTTTGCTCCTTCATCGTGTCTAATGGGACTTGAAGTTGGACAGTGGGCGGAGCTAAAATTATTTTCTATTGTTCCATGCTTTGACTGTGCGCCCTGTTTTCAGTCATTTGTCAAGCGCTTTATTCTGCTGCTTCTCGCCATTTAGTAAAAAGAAAAATGTTTTTTTAATCAACTTGTGGGGTTAAGTTTTTCTTTATGTTTTTAGAGTTTTATTGCAAATGCAAAGAGTAAATAAAAACATGTTTTGAGATTGGGCTCGTCTTAATAAGTAAAAAAAAAAAACTTGAATGAAAATAACATATTTTCAAATATCAAACAAAAAAAATGTCCAAAAGAGTAAGCACTCTGACCACATTTATGAAAAGTTGTTGTTTTTCAGCTGTAGTTGAGTCGTCAAAAAATACTTAATCAAATAAACCTGTCTTAGCTTTGGTTGGTGGGCAGGGCTTAAACCAGTTTAGAGTGAGGCTCTTTATGCAGCCAACAATAAAATATTCAAAACATAAGTTGGTTTAATTTAAAACATTTCAGAGGCTACCTCAATTTCATCTTAAAATCTGGTCAGGACGCGGTCAACACCTGATATTTACGGAGGCCCTGAAGTGCAAAACACACCAACAAATTTTTAGATTCAAAAAAATATATATTACAGATCACAACAACAATTTAAAAAAGCAAAACAAATAATTTAGAAAAACAGCATGACATTTTAGAAATCAAAACAAAATTCCAGAAACTAAAACAATCCAAAATAATTTAAAATTTAATAAAAGTGAAATGTTTCAGAAATGTAATTTCCAGTAATTTAAAAGGAAATGTTCTGGTAAGTACTGTGGGACATTGTTGATTGGAAAATGACATTTGATTTTTGAGTTGTTTTCAAATGTGTCTTCAAAGGCTGCATATTAATTGTTTTTAAGAAAATGGACGCGTACGTAGCATATCCAGTATTGCTTCACGCCAAAAGAATTTCAGTTGAAATGAAGGACAATGTCGTAAAGTACTTCTCTATTCCAGTTTCTGTAAAACAAAAAAAATAAAAAAAAACAACTAAAGATAATTTCCAGAAAACAAAATTACCCATAAGAACCCAGACCCAATTTATCACAAACCAATATTTCTAATATTATTCTGTTACACTGATGTCACCATGGATTTTCATGGATTAAATTATACAATAAAACAAAAGAAGAAAGCTGAAAAGGGAAGGTATTCTGGGACATCACTGATTGGATCGGTCCAATTTGCACTTCAAGGCCACCGTAAATATTGCTTCCTCGGAAAGTTTGATTAATTTGCCAATTCTTAGAGCTTATCAGAACTGTAAACACCTCCTGGTTCCATTTTACCTCATGGATTGTGGTGAAGTTCAGTAAAAGTAAACAATTTAAGATATGTGCAGTTTGAGTATGAAAAAACAAAACTAACCACAGAGGAATCAAGAAAAAGTATATTTTTGCCAAACGTGTTACAGATAGAAAGTTGAATGCAATGAATGAATGAATGCAAGTTCATATTACTTGTGTGTGTGTTCACTTTCCTCACTTTAAGCCTGTTATGTCCATTGACTTTTCTAAAATTTCGTTTTTCTTCCCTGCATCAAACAGCTTTAAACCCACATCAGCTGCAGCTCATCAGGACCCAGTGCCACCAGTTAGCGCCTGTGATAGAAATTCTGCTAATTATCTCCAGATCCGGCTTTCTACAGTGGCTGCACACTGCAGGGGGTTTCGGCATATGACTCCAGCATTAGACCAAAGGTTTCCTGGACTTAAAAGCATTTCTTCTCCCACTCCCTGATACAGTTTCTCCCCTTATTAGACCCAGAAGAAAGGCATTGATTCTTGTTCAATTATTTTTCTTTCTCCACCAACAAACGGATGATTTCCTTCAAGCTTTTGGGTTTGGCTGCTGGGGTCACGGTTCGTCAGGCTGGTTTCTCTGTGCATGAATGAGCATGTGTGTCCAAGAGTGAATCTTTCTTTAAACATTATTTCTCATATTGTGCATTCTGTATCTACATACGCTGATCTCTCTTAATCAGTGGAGCATTTTCCCACAGCGTGCAAACGCAGAGGTGGTGGGTGTTTGCAAAGGTTGTGTCCACTGCGGGTGGGAATGAAGCAGGCGGTAGGTGGAGGTCTGACTGGAGATTAGCCTCCCGTTTGAGTGATTCCAGGATTGCAGTAAAGGCAGCGCCTGCTCCACCTCTGCAGCTCCCAACTTTCCCATTAATGTAAACACGATCAATATGTTTGCCGTGAGACCTGCAGCTAAAAGGAGGAGAGAGTGAACTCACTCGCACAACCGTGAGGCAAGAGTTTTGCCTCACTTTCCCCCTTCTCTTAGAAGATGTTCCATCTTTGTGAGCTGGGGCGTTCAGCTTGTTTTAAAATCCAAAAATTGAATCTCTCAAACATATTTTTCATCCTCTGTTTTATTTAAGCTATAATACAGTTATCGGTGCTAGACTTAAGGTTCTAATGTCTATAAAACCTCACTTTGTAGTTCTTTTAAAGTTAATTACGATTTTGATTATGATTCTGACATTTTTAGCGAAAAGGAAAAAAAAAACGTGTTTCTTATGCAGAGTGAAAGTAGTTTATTAATAATGAGTTGTGGGTGGGACCCTTGGCACAGAGCAACCCCGCCCCCTCTTCCCCTCCCTGTTGCCAAAAGTTCAGAGCAGGGAGCTTGCAGTGTCACAAATAAGCTCTTTTCAAATAATTTTTTTTTGCCTGCACCATATTCTCATAGATTTGAACAAATTAACAATTTTTTAAATAAAATTTTGTGCTGAATTATTTTCACGTGTGTCCTCCATTAACAGAAAAATTCCACAAACACTCCAAGAAATATGATTTTTTTTTCTATATCAGAGTGGGTCTTTAAGCACAAGTGTCACCATGAAACAATTTTACATTGTAGAATAAATTGTACTAATGCATTCAACAAAGAAAAACTATAAAATGATTATAAAATTGCTCAATATATCATCACAATCTAGTCAGTCCAGTGAAACCAAATGTTCACAACTGATTTTTACTTTTGACATATAGTAGATAAGATTTTTTGCTGGTATAATTCTCCATATTTTACATGCGTTTTGGTGAATTTAAGGAGAAAAACTCTTCCTCTCTTAGCCAAACCAGCCTCAGTAAAGGAGACCATCTGCTGAGACCATGTGGGGTCAGGGAGGACAAGCAGGAAAC
>NC_050523.1:7738310-7740537 GCF_002922805.2 Oryzias melastigma
ACATTTTTAGCCAAAATAAAAAAAAACGTATGTCTTGTGCAGATAAAAAGTAGTTTATTAATAATGAGTTGTGGGCGGGACCGTTGACACAGAGCAACCCCGTCCCCTCTTCCCTCCCTGTTGCCAAAAGTTCAAAGCAGGGAGCTTGCACCGTATTTGTTAAAATGATTTTTTTTTTTGTCTGCTCCATGCTCACAGATTTGAACAAAGAAACCTTTTTAAATTAAAATTCTGTGCTGAATTATTTTCATGTGTGTCCTCCATTAACAGAAAAATTCCACAAACACTCCAAGATATATGATTTTTATTTTCTTTATCAGAGTGGGTCTTTAAGAACAAGTGACACAATTTTACATTGTAGAACAAATTGTACTACAAGAAAACACAAGAAAAACTATAAAATTATCATAAAATTGCTAAATATATCATCACAATCCAGTCAGTCCAGTGAAGCCAAATAGTCACAACTGATTTTTACTTTTGACTTATAGTAGATGGAAAATAAGTTTTTTCGATGGTACAATTCTCCATATTTTACATGTGTTTTGGTGAATTTAAGGAGAAAAACTCTTCCTCTCTTGGCCAAACCAGCATCAGTAAAGGAGACCATCTGCTGAGACCATGTGGGGTCAGGGAGGACAAGCAGGAAACACACAAGCACAAAAATACATGAACATCTGCAAAACGGACATATATATTCATAGATGAGAACAAAAGGGAGGAAAGATGTAGAAATTTGCCTCTGAGTTGTGTTCATGAGCAAAAAACGGCCAGAGTTCCATGAATGAACCCTGCAGAAGAACTAAAACCTCAGGGTCACCAGAGGGGGATTTTAAACAATCACTTTAATTAGAATAAAATATTAGTGAATTTTTTAATGGGATTTTTTTTAATTTTTAAATGACAGAAGAACATGAAGTAATAAAGAAGTTTTCACAAAAAGTTCAATTTCTTCCTTTTTTTACCTGTCAAGTCAGAAGAGCAGCTGCAGGAGTCAAACATGAATGCTAAAGGTGAAACTTCAGTGAGCATCAACAAAACTGTAAAAAAAAAAAAATGACAGGAGAGCCCGAACTACAAAACACTCCAGTGACAGATCGAAACAATCACTTTCAGGTTACCTCTGCAAACGGAAAGAGTTTTTAAACTCTAGCAACAAAAAAGTGAGGAAGTGTTTTGAAAATGTAGCTACTTTTATGCTTGGTGTCTGTTTGAATCACTCAGAGAAGTCTCTCACTGAGCATTTCACTCATTAAAACGGTCCTCCAAGGCTCTACGTTTCCACGCTGGTTTAAAATACCATCAAAAATCTAAATGTGATTACAGAAATATTTTGCACACACTTACTCAAAACTCTGCTAAACTCTCCCCCCATTTCTTTCAGTGATCAAACTTGATAAAGTGCTGTTAAAGTTCTGATTTGGACAATTTTTGATTTGTTTTTCCACAGGTTTAAAAAGTATAGTTGTCTTTACTGAGCTAATATACCACAGAAAACTCTGAGAAAAAGGAGAAAAACTACACATCTTATATAACTTTCATAGTTTTTACCAGTATTCCTAGTAAGAGCTTCTAAATAAATGGTTCTCTAAGAACAGACATGGCAACACCTGTGCAGATCAGCTGACCCAAACCCAGATAAGTAAAGCTTTTGACATCGCTGTGATTTGTATTCCTGCTGGTGGGTATCCTCTTTATTTCTGACCCAATTTTCTTTTTTTAAATGGCCTGTCCAGAAAAGGATAAGTATCCAAGGTTATAAATAGCAACATGTAAGAGAACTCCTCTGCATTAAGCTGACCTAAAAACACTCTAGTAGTATTTACACATTGTTTTATATACATAGAAATGTTTGCTGGATTACAACAATGCAAATAGATTTGGATGAAGTCACTGGATTAAAGTACAGAATCTAATGTGGGATGTCATTGGCCAAAGAAAACCAAAAAATGTCCCTCTGTTAAATGATTATATGCTTTGTCTTGTAAAGCAAAAGAAAAAAAAAAGTTTTTATTGAAAATACCAAACCTATGAAATTCAGAAAAAAAAAAGTTTTTTTTTTTGTTTTTGTTGGTGTGTGTGTGTTAAAGCAGTAAAGAAACAAACTGATGGACATGTATCTTGTGCAAAAACTAAAGGAAAAAGGTAAAAATTTGCCTCTGAGTTGTGGGTGGATCTTTTGGTGAGTGGAGTAACTCCGCCCCCCTTCCCCTCCCTGTTTCTGAGA
>NC_050523.1:7743441-7755606 GCF_002922805.2 Oryzias melastigma
CAGTTACAACTTTTTCCTCATAATTTTACAACTTTGTTCTTGTAAAATTCATTTTTCTTCAAATATTTTTTATGACTTCGTTCTTGTATAACTTGGACTTTTTTTCTCATATTTTTCTTGTAATTTTTTTTATTTATTTTTATCACAATTTAACATCTGTGAAAAAAAAGGTGGGATTTTTTTTTCTTCAAGGTTGCATCTTTCGTTGCTCCACTGAATGAGACTGAACAACTTTTTTCCTTGATAATTCAGATGCTATGAGGCTATATTTTGTCCATGCTGGTGCCAAAAGTTTCTCATTCAACTCTGCCTGAAGGCATGTTTCCACAGTGGCTTCAAACACTGGCTTTAACACTCTTGTTGGTAAACAGACAAATAAAAGAGACCTTAAAAAGAGACAGAAAAAACAGACACGAGTGGAAAAAGTTTCAGTAAACTGTTGTAAATTATAAACAGTTTCAATGGACAATTCAATTCATCATGATTACCTAAATAGTCAAAGGTTTATGATATGTCAAAAGTGTGTCATTTAGGTGTTTCCGGCAACATCTCCAGTGTTAAAGGGTTAATCGAGCCACAGACGCAAACAAATATATATATATTTTACCAGTCCAAGGAAAGTTCTATTTATGGGGCAGAGGTGAGCCTTTTTAGTTCAAGTGGACCAAGCCACCTAGTGGTCACTTTGTGGCCCTAACAATTCTCTAGAAAGCCTCTATTTGAATGTGCTTCAATCTGGAAGTCACTGGGTCTGTTTCTACCTTTTGCTTTATGTTTTCATTTTTAACACATCCTTGTTCTTCTATTCTTAAAATTCTTCTAAATTTAGGAAAATGTTTGATTTTGTTTTCTTCACTGTCTGCTCATTTTTACTGGATATTAATAGAAGAGAGTTTAGTGACGGTCTATCATTTCTCCCAGAAAGCACCATCTAATGGGTTTGAGTAACATCTGTTGGGTTTGATTTAGCTTTCTAAATTACATTTCAAAATATGCTCAACTCAAGCTTTCAGCGCAAGTTTACCACCTTAATTAGAGTGTTAAAAACAATCTGTGTAAAAACTTGCAACTAGGCCATCTGAGTCAGAAGTCTGTTCGGAATGGATTGCTGTTGGTTGTTTAAAGTTTGACACTTTTTTTTTTCCTGCTGCATTTCCTCATATTGGCTGAAAACAAAGCTGCGTTGGAGTCCACAGTGGCGCTGCTGCAGCTATCGTTATTATTTTTTTGTTTGGCCACACTGAGCAGACCAGAAGAACAGATTATTGTGAAGTTTAATGAAGCCACTCTAAAAAAGGGTGTCGTGGAGTTTTCCAGCAGGGTTCCTGTGTATTAGTCATTAAGTTATGCCTAACAAGGAAAGGCAGCTTTATATGTATGCACATATAATTCAAAGTACTTTATAAAGATGCAAAACTCCATGGCCTCATTAAGAAAAACATTGCCATAAAATTGAAAAAATAAAAAAGTTTGGACTTAAGCATAACATCGGTTTTCAACAGGAAGCTGCTTCAATCAGTTAAATCAACTTCCTCCTGTTTGCTTCTGACTCTAGGTTTTACCAGCAGATTCCTTCCTGCAGATCTTAGAGCCCTGCTGGGCTTATCTATGTGTAAATCTGAAAAGTATTTGGGTCCCACATCATTAAGTAATTCATAAACTAGCTGCAGCACTCTAAAGTCAGTTCTACGTTGAGCTGGTACCAGTGTAAACACTTGAGATGTGGTGATTTCTCCTGGTTGTGGTTACAATTTTATAAGCAGTGCTCTGAATGAGCTGCAGCTTTTAAAAGCCTGTAAGAAGAGCAGACAGAAGACTGTCACTGAAGTCCAGCCTCCAAGAGATGAAGATGAGAATCAAAATATCTAAATATTCTCTGGACATGAGATCTCTTGAGTTTCAGTATTATACTGGGATTGTTAAAGCTCAAATTAGTCCTAAACTTTATATAGTATAATAGCAAGATCTGCAACTTTTGATCTGGCTTTTGGTTATTGTTCGTATTGAAAAAAAGTTCAGTTACCTACATAATTACCTAAAGTTTGACCACATCCAGTAGTCTAGTTTCTCTAAGCAGTAACGTGGTCATCTGGTGAAAGAGCTGCGTAAAACCAAGTGTCATCTGCATAATATTGAAATTGCATTAATGTGAATTTTATTTATAATGTATGTTTTAGCTGAAAGGTAGTGGTTCAAGAATTGAACCCAGAGGTACTCCACATGACATGAAGACATTATCAGGTGTTACCTTCAAGATATGCACAATTATTACATAATCACTGTGAATCAGCGGATTCTGCCACACAGAATAGCATTCTTTTATAACCGTTTTGCACTGAAATGTGAAGCTTTACAACGTTGTGTGTTGCAGAACTGTGAGAATGGAAAACTTGTGGAGAATATTTTTAGGATTTGTTGTTAAATGATCCAAGATGATGTTTTGGTTTTGTTTACTGCTGAAGTGAACCAGAAAGTTGAAAAAAAAAACTTTGTTTTAAATGACAAACACCATTTCTTTCTGTCTGTTTATTAGTTTTGTTGATTCTGATCTTTTGTTTTAAATAAAAGTATAATACATGTCATTTTAATTCAAAACATCCAGTAAAAAATCATAGCTAATTATTTTTTTTTTCTTCTTTTTGTGATTGCATATAGCTTACCAGGGCCCTTAAACATTTTAACTTTTAAAAGGTGAAATTAAAATTCATGAACTATACATGACAAATTTCAGTTTCTGTGAAAAAAATTGCACTTCACCTTAATTAAGTTGTAAGCGTTAACTAATCGAAAAAATAATTGGTGACTAATCGACAACTAAAATAATTGTTAGTGATGGCCCCGCTATCCAGAAGGATTTAATAGTCCAGAGGATTGAAGTTTATGTGCAGATCAAGTGTATGTTTTTTCTTAAATCAGAGCTTACATGGATATAATTGAGCATTTTGAAAATGCTGTCTTGTTGCAGTCCAATACCTGAAAAAAAATGTGTTGTGGAGGTTTTTGTGTTAAAAACTTTATGTGAATTAAAACTGTTTTTTTATATTGTTTTCATTAAAAAGAAGACGAAAAAGGAATCTGTGTATGTTAGAGTATTTCCTTCAAGGAAGCTTTATTATCTTCAAATCTGAGTGACAAAAAAACGTCATTTCAACAGAAAAGACAGTTGCCTGCAGATCAGTAAATATTTTTTTCAAACTTTTTCAAATAACTTTGTTTAAAATTCAATTTACAACTATTCTACCCTCTCACTCGAAATTTCAGTCTTTAAAATCCTATCTAAATTCTTTCCAAATTTATAAAAATGTGCAAACATTTTATCATCTTGTGTTTTTTCCTTTGTGAGGTGAGGCGTGCAGCAGAAACAGCTGGTGCCCGGATCTCAAAGCACAAAATAGAAAGATTAATGAGACCTTAGTTTGCCTGTTGACCAGTCAAAAAAACTTTATATTAGTTTATAGTCAGTTTATATGGCTTGCTGAGCAATGCTTTATGCAGAAGCGCTGACACTGACAGGGTCTTGTGGTGACGCAGGGGCACAGGAGGTCTCTCAAGTGTCGCCAGGAGCTCTGGCCACGTAATTTGATACAGCTGCAGCGGCGAGAGTTAGGAAAAATCCAAACTGTTAATTAGGCTTCCTAGACTCTCTGGGTCAGTAATTCTCATTTTGTAGGAGACTGAATTATTGGGGTTATTTTTCCAGGAAAACGCTTCCTTCCTTTGATGGAACAGAAGATCCCCTCTCACCTTAGATCTCTCCTGATTATGTTTTTAAGGGGTTATTTGCCAACAGCCATTATCAAACTTGTCAGTTCTAGTCAAAAGATCTCCCTGGAGCAGATGCGGCGCTTAGAATTCACCCCGTTTCCCCCTGTCAATCACTGCTTGCTGCGTCAGATCAGAGCTTTGCTTTTCTGGGGTTGAACTTAGCAGAGATCAGTGGCGTCAGAGAATTCCCCCGGCCTGCGTCCGTCCCCAGAAGGTCACTTTGCCGCAGGCTCTCTTTTTCTTTCGTCAGCTGTTGCAGGAAAGTTAACGCGCCCTACTAATTAGAGAGGCGATTTTGATTGAATGTATTAATCGGTTGTGTAAAGTTGAACTCTTGTTGTGGAGTTGGTGACACAGAGCCCCGTGATCTCTCGGCATTACTGAGCCGCAGAATAAAAAAAATGCTCTGGAACTGTCTGTACGGCTTACATGGTGGAGCAGCTTTCTCCTGAAAGCTGATCAAAAGTTGGTAAGTCGTCTGTGAGAGCTGCAGAACGGCTGTGCAGAATCCCGCTTTATCTTCTGTGTGTGTGGGTTGTTGTTGTCGCTGCACACACATGCATGTTTGTCTCTGCCACCGCCGGCTTTAATCATCTATGGAGCCAGGCCACGGGTTACAGCCAGCGGTGACCCACCCACGCTTATTCAGTCTGCCTCTTTATGCACGGTCCCCTCCTCGGGATGCAGTTCGGCTCAACTGCTAATGACCCAGCAAAGACCGTTAATGACAAGGAACACATACTCTCTTGCTGCTCTGGGAGCCACATCTAATAAGTTGGTCAGTCAAACGGTGGACAAATTGTAAAAAAAACAAAAAAACAGGAAGCAATGAAAAAGCAGCAACGCCGTGCTACAACGAGCCGTGAACATTTTCCAGCTCTGGCACTGAGCAGACACAACTCCATCACTCAGATCTGCTGGAGTCTTTGATGGGTGGGGGGGGTGAATAATAAATCGGAATGTGCTTATTTATCTTTTACCGCTAATTCCTCATTAAAAACTGTCCGAATCAACTGGAGCCTTTTGATTCAAAGCTGCAGAGTGTTTGCTTTGCTTCTCCAAACACTGTTTTGCGGTGGGCCCACTGTGTGAGCTCAGAAGTCTCAGGAGATTATGCTGATTTACTCTATCTACATTATAGAATTTATTATTTCGTGAGTGGTTAGCTGTGCATTCGCTTGTGAAAGGAAGAATCAAAGCTTCTGTTGCATCATGGACTCTTTATAAAGTAAAGGGATCTTTTTCCATTATTTACTTCGAGCCCTTAATTGTACCAGGGCTAGGCACGTGCGTTTGTGTGATGGCGGCGGCGTGTTTGCCGCGCACACAGCAGTGCTGTAACGAAGGCTGCGGCGAGTTTAAAACAAAGCAATATTTCATAGGTCATTTCCCCGCGCTCCTTCAGAGCACACAAGCCGGACTGTGTCAGTCTAAAGCCCAGATTGAGTTCTGCTCATTTTTCAACTCTGCCTCCTGTCCAGGTTTTAATAAAGCCATTCGAGGGGTTGGGAGAATAGCGCGGATGCTGGATGTGGAGGGAGGAGGAGGAGGCGAGGGTGTGAAAGGCGCTAATTCCAGCCATCGCTTGGTTCTGGTTTGGGATCTCATTAGTGCCATGTTTTACTGTCACACACATTCGCCCACTTGTTCAATCATAGTGAGCAAAGACGTGTTTAAAGCCAAAATGAGTTTCTGTCCTAAAAAAAAAAACTTCACGTCCATGTAAGCAAAGGATTCTGATTTATGGGGCCCTGACCCAGGAAATACCAAAGACCTCACTCTCCGTGGCCTCTTTCTATTTTTTAACCTTCTTTCATTTAATTTATGTGTTTACCCTGTGATGAAAAGGTGAACTATTGCCAGCCAGAAACCCCTCATCCTTATTTAACCTTGATAACAGACTGAGAACAAACAAAAAAAAAGTTAAACATTTCTTTTTTTCCCCAGTGATTCTTCATTTCAGTTTCTGTACAAATTCCAACAATTTTCTTCTCATTACAGCCCACAGTAAGACGTCGATAGGCAAAAATAGTGACAAAAAGTAATGAAGTTATATTTAATTCAAGCCGAAAAGAACATATTCAGGCATCCATGTTTTTTGTTTTTAATAGGGAGCTTTGAAACTTTGGTGGCTTCCTCCTCAAGAAATGTAACGGTGAGATATCCGCTATTAGTACCATAAAAAGATGTCATAATCAGCTTCAATGAGCATACATACCGCCTGGTGGTTTAATCCAGCCCAGTCACGAAAAGAAAAAAAAAGTGAGGTTGTTGGAAAAAAAAGCAATTTTCTAGCCTATTCCTGTAGTGAGTTATGGTTCTTTAAAATCCCCCTATGACATTTTTTTAATTAAAAAAATGTTACTAGTAGTATTTTAGTTATAATTATGAAGTTTTTAACCAATGATTTATTACATTTGTTTTTTTTTCATAAGAAAAATGCCTCACATACATGTTAAAAACTCAAAAAACAGCAGAGGGGAACTTTAAAGAAATGACCGAAATGCGCAATTCCGCCACTAGGGGAAGCAAAGGCCAGGCAAGACCGGCATAACAAGAGATCAAGAAATAAACATAAAATACAATCTAAGTGGTTAGGCTTCCATGTTTTTTATGCCTTTTTTTCCAATTGAGAAAAAAAAAGAAAAAAAACTAAAAACAAAGCTAGAGTTAACAATTGACCATAGATTATCTTGCTATTGAATGTGGCCTCTGAACCAAATGTATTAGGCAGCCATTCTAATGTGAAGGTTTTAGTCCTTCTTTTTTTATTTATAGATAAATACTCATCATTTATCTCTGGTTCTGCTATACCTGAAACCCATTTACTGAAAAATTCTTGTTGAAACATCCTCGAAACAGTGATTTGAAGGTGAACGCTGCTCTAGAATAGATTGCCTCCGGCTGAGACGGTGTCTTCAGGCTCCAATTCTGCCTCAAACAAGTTCACAGTCAAACCGTGGAGGTTTGACACTAAGAGAGGGGCTGCACCTTTCCTGTGATAATGTGACATTTAAGCTTCTGAGTGGGTACAACTTTTGACATTTCTTTCTTTTTTTTTTATTAGATAAGAAATCTGTTCTCATCTTTCAGTCAATACATTCTGGGTGGGGGTGGGAGGCAGGGGGGTCGAGCTAATTCTGTCCAGTTCAATTCCAAATTATTCATATAGGACTGAATCATACGGTATGTCGTGTCATGCTTCTTCACATAGAGAGAAATCCAACTATTCCCTGTGAGCATGCACTTGAGGGCAATTGGAAGAAAAACCACAGAAAGTTCCAGAAGAACCAGGCGCACAGAGGGCAGCCATCTGCCTCCACTGACACACTTTTCTCAGTTGTGACTCAAAAGCCCTTTTTTCCTCAATTTTTCAAACCCTAATCTCACCAAAAGTAAATTAAATTGCCTTTTTTTTTCAAAATGTTTTACTTTTATGTGTTGAAGAAACTTAAAGTCCCACGCTGATTATCTTTTGAACTGTTTTAAAACCATCCTCAGTGGCGCTTTAATTAAAATCACACTGTTTTAACCAAAACAAAAGAAAAATAAAAGCTTGAATTGCTTTCTAGGATATAGTTTCTGCAGAGTCAGCAGTTTATTAGAAATTAGGAGCAACCCTTCCCCCCTTCCCTATTAACCAATACTGAGCTGTTTATACTTTCTCCTGCTAATTTCCCACACACCCCTAATCTAACATTAATGGTGCAACAAAGATGATGAGCAATATTGGAACTATCCAGCCATACAGCTTGGCTCAAAAACGCCAGATCAGACGAGGAAACCAAAGACGTACAAGGATCTACTTATCTGCAAAGTATTCTGCATCATATTTGAGCAGAAAAGGGAGCTTGTACTCCCCCCACTGTATTTTTTTTAACAAATACAATCTGATCCTGATTCTTTCTTACTGATTCAAAACAGTTTGAATAAAGAAATACAAATGCAGCTTTAAGCTGAATTGTCAACAAAAATAGGCAGACTTACCATTAGGCAAAGGTAGGCGATTGCCTGGGGCCCCCAACACTCTTGGGTCTTGAGCTGAAAACTTAATAAAAGTGTCTAAAACAAGGGTGTCCAAATCAAGTCCTACATGTTTTCCAACCAACTTGCCATTAAGGCTCCTCACTGGCTAAAAACAGGTAATCAGCAGCAGACCAACAGGTGGCCAGCCCTCGTGACCTAGATTTAGACACCCCGATTTAAAATAAAATTTACACGTATTATCATCAAACTCTGTCATAGAAAAACAAACACTCCCCAAAGCCCTGAAATGGCATAAGACTGATCCAGTCTTACACTGAAAGTGTTTTGTCCTCCCGGTGCGCTGTTGTAATGGAATATTCCAGACTGGGTTTTCCTCTTCAATTTTTTTAAGGATTTTTTATCTTCACTGGTGTCTGTGGCAGACATAAAATCCTGTCCACCTTTGTCATAGGAGGAATCACACATCAATATAAGGGTGGGGTCATCTGGACCCCATTAGATAGGACGAGGGTTAATTAAGCAGAGTCTCACCTGCCGTCCTGAGATGTATAACCTACTAATAACTAACTGGTTTCATAAATGCAAATAATGTCTGAAACAAGTTGTTTTATATTCATACTCAAAATTGTTGTATTTTGCGTATTTCCTGTTCAATTTCAGCACAGGTTGCGAGGTCTGCCAGTTTTGAAATGATTTCAGTTTTTAAGTGCTTGTCAAAACCTTTAGATTCTTGACATTGATTCTGTCTACTAGTTGACCAATGAAGAAGTTATTCAATGTCTTAACCAACGTAAAACATTTAAACTATTCTTCATCCAATTAAGCAGTTAACTTAATTCCAACAGATTTTGTTGGATTTGGCTTTGTGTCGCTTTACTCTGTGACAGAATTTGTTGGAAATACGTTAATTAGGTAAATGATTTACTGGTTAGGGTAACGAAGAGGTTAAACACTTCACTAACTACTGTGGGTTGTGGGCTCATTTAGCATGTTTTTGTCGTAAAAAATACAATATTTTTAAACTGCATATTCTTTTGCCTGCTCCTGATTCAAATTTGAAGATAGACAAACCGAGAAATGCAATTTTGAGCCTGCCTGTCTCTATATATGTCAGAAAAATGCCACAAGAACATGTTAAAAAACCCAATTTTTACCATAATGGGTATTTAAACTTCAGTATTTGTATTTTTTTATCGTCTTTCTCAATATTTTTTAAAAAAAAACTCCCTTTTTTGATAACAGTTTCAACAAATTCAGATTAAGTTAGTTCAAATGGTGCACACGAGTCCTGTGAAGTTGTCAAAATCTGGCAGGAAAGTGGTTGAAATGGTCTCTAAAAAGGCCAGTAAAGTGGCTACATTTGTACATCTTAGATGTATTTAAGACTGTTGAGATTTTACCTCAGATTTCTGAATTTAATAAATCTGAGAAGAGTTAGATCATTCCTTTCCTTAAGTGTGATCCCCAGAACAAAGCATGAAAGAGTCTGCAGCGTGGCTCTTCTCTACTGTAACAACGTGTACCTGCACTGTCTCATTTCCCTGAACACCAGTATCCTCCACGTTCTCATTAAGCGGCCCGACTATCCTCTAAATCCGCCAGGGTTTGATCATTAGGACGTACAGAAAGAATCAATCCAGTGAGTGAATTCACATCACATACACCTCCAGCTCTCATCCAACGACCTTGACGGCTGCTGCCGCCGCCAGCATAGCTTGGTTTTAGATGAGAGGCTAAGTATGATGGTGAGATGTGTGATGTGCAGATGAAGTATTCTGCATTAGCAAGTTTGGGGAGGTAAATTCATGCAGGCTAATGAATATGCCACGCTGACTAATTTAAAGTTCAGCTCCTGCAAAAAGATAATCAGAGCCGCGGTACTCGCAGAAGGGTTTTACCACAGATCTGCGCGGCTGATTTGAGGTTAGACATCTGCGCTGTGCTTGAACGGACATAAGGGAGTTGCCGCTTTGGTTAACCGTGTTAACCGCTCCAGGTCCTGCTGGTGATTACCTTACCGGCATGACACCAACCTCATCTCCCAGAATGCAGCGTCTGTCTGTATCTTCAGGCGTTTGAATTGCAAAGAGGCGCAGGATTTTGCACAGAGCTCTACAGTGTGATATGTCTGTGCTGTGAGCAGCCTGGAAGCTGGGTTAACACCTGTGCCTGTGAAGCCACATATGCACCCGTTCTTGCTAATGTGACAAGCGTCTTCTGCATGTGACTTCTATATTCTGTCAGTGAAAAATGCGATAGCTTGCAATTCTTAAGGCGCAGGTGGTTTGGAGGTAGAGATGAATGTACCAAATGTCGCTGTTACACAACTCAAGAGTAGCGATCAGGGCCAACATGTGTGTGTGTGTGTGTGGTTTTTTTCTGTCCCCTGATTTTCTGTGCAGAAGACCAAGCTGATTTTCAAAGCCTCTTCTTTTTTCTCACTCTGTTTCATTTGGGAGGAGATATGAAAAAAGTGTCCTGAACCTGCAAATACACGGAGAATGCATCATCCTGGTTCCTCTTCCTGGCCTAAAAGATTCAAGGATGTGGAAGACCGCTGACTTTTCCGCTCAGTACGCCATCATTTGTTGCATTTGTCACATAATATACCAAATGAGGTCAAACACACCAACACGTCCTCCTCTACAGTCAACAACACTGCAAATTGTTTGATACTCTTTTAGGCAATCAAGATATTTTACCATGTTTTAAAAATCAAAGTATTTCTTTATTTAAATCCTAATAGATCAGGAGCAAATAAAAACCAGCGGTTTGAAAAAGCTCAGGTTAGTGACACAATGTCTCCCTCCTCAGTTCCAATTTGAAATCTTCCACTTGCCATCAAATAGATCCATTAACGTCTTAATTTTCCTGAAATCTGGCTCAAAACTGAACTGTCGGATAGCTCAGATATTGCTTGGGATTGTGAGTGACTATAAGCTGCCGGGAGAGGGATGCTGGGATATTTACGTATACGGTTTACTACCGCGCCAACACTCCCACCTTCAACCAAGAAGCAAATTTCTAATTGTTCTGTAGAAAATATGTTTTATAAAATGATGCAGGGCTTTTTATTTTGGCTTAAAACTGCATAACCATGGTTAAAAGACCACTGGGGAGTATTTTAAAATAGGAAAAATATACAGTTGAAGTGGGTCAGATTGTTAGTGACGAAATCCCAGTGGGAGCCTCAAAGTCCCACCTCAATGTTTAGAAAAATGCCATTCGTTTGTGTTTTTATGGTCATTACGTCATTGATTTGTAAGATGTATCTTTAAAAATATAATAATTAAAAAAGAACAATAGTATTATTAGTTTTTCAATATATATACATTTTTCTTTTGACAGCAGCAGATAAAAGTTCATTTTAAAATAAAATACAACCTGTTAAACAGAAAGCTGCAGCAGATTTATTTGAATTAAAGATGCAAGAAAGTCAACTCAAATTTGACAATATTTGTGTAGAATCCAAAAAATAATAATAAAATCCATGCATGTCAATACAGATATATGTGTTAAGAATTGTGCCTGTGAACAGCAACTATTCACTGTGGTGCAGTAATAATGTGATTATTAATAACAAACTATTCTGACAGTATAGATCAAACAGTTTGCCATTTTTTATGATCAGCTTTCTGACATGCTAAAAATCTAAGCATAATTAAATAAAACAAACTAAAGTCTAAAACTTCAAGACAAGTGCCTTACAGGCCTTGAGGACACGTTTTCCAACTAACTTTTTATTTATGCTACTCATTGGCAAAACACACCTGATCCAGGTAATCAGCAGCAGACGAGGAAGAATTTCTTAAAAACCAGCAGGATACCAGCCCCCAAAGCCTGGAGTCTGAGACACCTGACTAACCCGTTAGTTATTCAAATCTGTGGCATTTTTCCTTTAAAGCCACAGAAGCACAGTGGAGGACTGAAGGGATCTGGCTCTGGAGCTTCAGGCTGCAGACCCTTGGTCTAAAATGAGAAACTTCTAGTTATTACACTGGTTTTTTGTCACTGATTTTTGTCACCAAAAAAACAACAATTAGGTACATGAAAACTAAAAAAATTCTAACCATTTGCTCATAACTAGCAAAAAAATACTTATGGTGCTGTAAAAAATAAAATTTTAAGTTGGTCTATCAAACAGTATTTTTTTTTATATTTTTCTTTTGAATGCTTAATTTTGTTTTATAATGACATTGACTTTGACTGTATAAAAACAATTAAGAAATACATAAATAAAAAATGGGATAAATATTAAAATAAAAAGGCAACAAAATAAATAACTCAAGATAAAGTAATTGGTTTCTAATCAAATCACTCCACTTTTTCCAATATGTGATTTAAATGAATGATTCCTGATAATGATCTTAGTATTTAAGCAACGAGCTAGCTTTTTTGGTAAATTTTGCATCT
>NC_050523.1:7755680-7759607 GCF_002922805.2 Oryzias melastigma
GCTATATAAATAAAATTGAATTGAATTGAATTTAGCAACATGCTAACATTTTTGGCTAATTTGTTATCTACTAAGGTTTTCACAGGCTAATTTGGAGTTGAGGCATATTCTAATGTTTTGTCTAATTTAGTTTACCGAGGAATTTTAAGCTATTTCGGAGTTTAGCTAGTATTTAAGCAAAAAGGTATGTCTTTTTTTGCCTCTACTGAGGTTTTAATATGCTAAGATTGAGTTTAGTTCACATTTAAGCAACACACTTAATATTTTTGCAAAATTGGCATGTATTAGAAATTTTAAAACAAAATATTTGGGTCAACTTCAGCTGTCTTTCATAGTTCTTTAATGAAATTTCCAGTCTTTTAGCAAATTAAACATTTTGCATTTTCAGCAAATCCCTTCAGCAATTAAACTGAACTGCATCACCATTTTCTGCAAAAAGTTTCAGCATCTTCAATGACTACTTTCAGTAAAAAGCATTCACACTAGCGTTATTGCAAGTAATTTAACTTTTCTAGGTTTTAAATTGCTTTTCTATCCACGCAGGACACTGGGACGAGCACCTGTAAAAGTTGGGTTTTGGGGTTTAGGACTCCTGGTTGTGGACCCACAAATGTGCATGCTGCAGCAGGATGGTGGATTAGTAACCAGGCTCATTAGCTGCAGAAGGCGGCACTGGTTAATTAAAATAATTCCCAGTTATCGTGGCTGCTTTGGTCAGCCAAATGATACCCAGGGACTGCTATGCAGCACAGGATCCTCTCGCTCAGTGCACAGAGCTACTCGACCACAGCTAGCACCTAATTAGCGCTGGAGGAGGAATATTTTACAGAGAATTAACATGCCGAGCTTTGGCCTGAGCTCTAATTGACGAGCCTCATCTGAGAGCTGGTGGAGGACTGCTGCAGCCGTACATGGAGCTCAAAGCTCCACACATAGAACACGCATAGAATATTTAACCATTTAATGATTAGCGGGAATCAAAAAGCTTCCTGCTTGGTGGCAGAATGAATATCATTTTCATGGGTGTTACGTAGCCACTCACAGAATGGGCCTGCTCCTGTTCTCCCATGACCTCTGCTGCACTCACGCCAGTATTAAAGCAGGTGGGGATGTTTCACAGGTTAAGAGCCGACAGTGGTAAGTACCCCATAATCCATGTTCAGACCGAAACCTAATGAACGCATGTGTGTGAGCTTTAATCTGCTGTTATGGGAAAGAGTCCAACAAAATCTTCTCTCAGTCTGTTTAATGTGATTTAAACCCAAATAACCTTCAAAATACACATTAAAGTCCTGGTGGAAGCTTTAGCACACTGCATGTGAAAAGAGAAGTTCTCATCAACCCTAATGGGACTAATATATATTATTAAAATTGCTGGTTAAATCTAAAAACGGATGAACAGAGAGGCGAAATCGAACGATGAAAATATGTCTTAATCACTGCAAACTCTCCCAGGATGATTTTTGACCAGAAGATCCTCAATTTCCTTTGAAAATATGATAAAATGCTTTTATTTCTGACCACAACAGTTTTTTTTCTGAGTAAAGACTCTTCCTGGTGTTTCCAATCAATTAACTGAATATTCTATTGTAAAGAAAAAAAAAATATTTTACAGGAATTTCCCTATTTCTTTATTTCTACACTAGGAACAGCAAGATTTAGTTATTTATTTCATATAAATAAGTACAATTAGGCTGGATTTGAATTTACAGGAGTTGTAAAGTTCTTCTTGCCATGTGTATAAAACAATCCAGACACTCAAAAATCCTTTTTTTTTTTTTGTTATTTACTTAAAAAAAAGAGGTCAGAAAAGGTCGCTTTTTAAAAAATGTTTTAATAAAACCAATTCACTCTAGAACCTTAATAAGATTTGAGAAGAAACCCAATCTAACAGAGACCTAAATCCATTTGTCTTAAAGAAATAACAATAAATCTACTGGGAAATAACTGTGATCAACTTTGTTTTCACGCACACACATATATAAAACATGCTAAAATATACATACTGAGGTGTGAGGGATGAGCTATTTTTAGTTTAAATGTTTTATTAGAGACAGGAAAAGTTCATATTAACAGGTCATAGGTTTAGTGCTTCCATATTTTGGTTTACTACCCTTAGTAACTTTTCAATGCAGTGATGAAGTGATTCATTAGTTGAAAAACCATCAGTTTTATATCTCTGATTTTCAATCTCATCTGTTAAAATTAGTAAAAACGAGTCAATTCCTCCAACAAAAGCCCTGCTTTGTTGAACTTGATAAAGAATGTCTGTTTCTCTTTCTTTCCTGCTTCCCGTCTTCTCTTTCCTTTGCGTTCAAGTCGGCGCGCTGAGCTGTAACAGCACTGTCACATTTTGACGTGCGGGATCGGCTGAGTGGGAGTTCTGACTCTCTTTCAGAATGTTTTTTTCATCCGTCTATTTGTATGGCGATGTTTGTTCTCAGCATGTTAATCTAGCTGTCAACAGAGATGGAGCCTGAGCTGTGTATTTGAGAGACCTGAGGATCTTTTGATCAGACCAGCGCTGCCTGCAGAGCGGAGTCCTTCTGCAAAGCTACAGAGACTCTCTCGCAGCTGTACAAACCGTCTCCACGGACTGCTGCCTGAGTAAATGCACGCACAGCTGGCCAACACCATGCATTCAAACCCTTTTACATTTCCATTTTGTGAAAGAAAAAAAATAAAGTTACTCTAGGGTTTTGCAAAGTCTGAGGATTTTTGGACAACCTTTAGAAAAGAGTTAATAAAAACAGTGGTCAACCATGAGATATTTAAAGGTTTTTGGCTTATTTCATCTGGAAAAATGATCATCTGTGAAATTCAAATGGTTCTGTTTTGAATCTTGTCATACCTTTTAGCTTTACTCTTGTCAAGGAAACTCAGGTTATGTGTCTATACTGGCAGTCTCTTTTTTTAAAGGGACTTTAGTATCACTGTTAAACTTGTAATTTGAGAAACTTGCTCTTGGTCAAATCTTTTGTTAAACTACTACAGATCCTGTACAGATCCATGAGATGATCTCCTTCTTTATCCATCCATGTTCTCTTAGGTTAGGGAAACTTTCAATTAAACTCCTTTGTCAGCCTTATCTCCTTTAACAGTAAATCCTTGAGGGTCCTTTAGTTTTGTAAAGAACCTAAGGGCAGAAATCAAGTTATTTCAGACTTCCATTTTTCCTCTTATATATATATATATATATATATATATATATATATATATATATATATATATATATATATATATATATATATATGTTTGTTGCCCTGAATGAAAGAAAAAAACATATTGAAGGAGACAAACTGCAGTACTTTTACAATTGTTACTGGTTTGGCCTAATTGAGTTTGTCAAGTCTTTGTATATATTTTATTTTGTATGTGATCATTTCTTGCATTGTTTCTTGGTCTCCTGTTCAAGCTTGTTAAGCTGTCACCTTTGCTTATTATCACCACAGCTGCTTCCTGTTAGCTTGTATGTCTTTCAGTGGAGCTTAAAAGCACTCTGTCAGATGCCCTCTTTTCCCCATCAGTTTTCTATGTTTAGTGTTTGTTCTTTGTTGTGTTTCATATTTTTTTGTCTTTTTGTAATTGATTTTGGCTTATTAAAAAAAAAAAAAAAATAGAAAGTCATACTTCTATTGATATCCTTCGTATCAATAAACCCTGTTGATACTATCCTGATGCGAAACAGTGGGTGCTGTTACGCTGTGGCGACCCCGAAAGGGATAAGCCGAAAGTGAACTACTACTACTACTACTTCTATTGATATCCTTTGACGTCCTCCTTAAATCTCAAACTGTTCGAATTCCGACTCTTTAATTACTTAAAAACTACAAAGTCAGGACTGTCTAGTGCCCTTGATTTTAAAAGTTATTTGAACAACATGCTTATTTTTTTTGTTTAATGGAAAATATGACGTCAGCAATTTCA
>NC_050523.1:7759680-7785384 GCF_002922805.2 Oryzias melastigma
ATGCATTGTGGCCTATATATAAGGATCGATGTGCTCTGGTTTTTGGGGTTCTAAATTTGGGAATTGCACATTTGGACATCTCTACAAAATGACAATCGTACTATATAAGTGAGGTATGTAGCGAGTAGGGAAGGAATTCGGATACAACCCCAACATATGAAAAGCTTATTTTAAACTAGTGGTTCTTACCTTAAAGTGCAAATGATGACAAAATTATGCAGGGATATTCATTTTATTTATTCTATTTTTCTCAGATAACCTGTTTTTCTAGACCCACTGTCTCACTCTCAAGTCGTCACATTTTGACATTTGGGACCCCTCCATGTCGTTTTTCAACATACTGGCTGTTCCTTTAAATCATTTGTTTCCAAACTCAGGGCCACGAACCAGAACTGTTCCAGTACCACGACGTGTAGCGCACCGGTACCCAAACCCGGTACAGGGACCCCAACCCTAACACGACACCGGACCAGATGCGGTACCAGACCCGAACCAGTACCAGACGCTGTACCGGGCGCGAACAGGACGCAAATCAGTACCAGGTTAGGGTTAGGGCACCAGTACTGGGTTAGGGTACTGGATGTGTCCCAAACCAGTACTGGGTTAAGGTCAGGATACCGATACTGAGTTAGGTACTGGATGTGTCCCAAACCAGTACTGGGTTAGGGTACTGGTACTGGATGTATCCCAAACCAGTACTGGGTTAGGGTACTGGTACTGGATGTGTCCCAAACCAGTACTGGGTTAGGGTACTGGTACTGGATGTATCCCAAACCAGTACTGGGTTAAGGTCAGGATACCGATACTGAGTTAGGTACTGGATGCGTCCCAAGGACAAGTGCACATCTGGGAACGTGTGCCGAGGGTTGCGGACCCTTGATTGTACGATCAGCCAGCCAACGATGAGTAGGGGACACGCAAAACTTCAAACGTCAATATGTGACAACTTGGGGATGAGAATGTGTTGGATTGTTAAACTCACCTCCGTAACTCCTTTTTCTCATTTTTGGTTGCCAAGACATTTCCCAAAATCCCAGCATTCCAGAATCCCAGAATTTTCAGCAAATTCAGCATGTAGCCGCGCTGTGACATTTGTAATCTGGAGGCAGCAGTAGCATTTTTACACGCCGTGCAGTGGTTTTAGGAAAATGTTAATATTTTGTAATGACTGGATAGTTTTTCTCTAAAAGCTCAGATCCTTTCGTGGCCGCCCGGGCACATTTCGAGGTTGTGCTGGGGCAGTTCAGGGACAGACGACAATATGAAATCAGGCACCAGCTGGGTGGCCACAGGGTGGATCGCTGGCCGGCAGCAGCTCTGAGAGGACGATGTGTAAAATGTCTCTGGACGACAGACGTCTACTTCAAGGGCCACCGACCGCCAAACGGCCTCCTGACTGACCACACCAACAATTTAAAAAGAAATCTGGTGTTGGCATCAAATCTCGAAGATTCTGCCGATCCCCATCATGAGGTGGAAGTTGTATTTGTGACCGTAGCATAAAAAATTCACCATCTATTTCTTCTAACTTCAGCGGGATGCTTTTTCTCTACTTAGTTCTTCTGTTCATTATTATAAACTAAATTCAGCCAGAGCTGTCCATACTTTTTCTTCTGTACTGTACATCAGCTCCCGCTGACATGGAACAACATACAGATGAAGGAAAAAACAAAAACTGCACTCTTTGTGGGGTCGGAACAAACAGCTGTGCACACACTCACACACACATTAGAGCCCACTCACTGACACATGAAAGTAGACCCAGAGACAAGCAGCCTCCGTGTGCCTCAGAGAGCTCTAATGGCCTTGCAGAGTGCAGTCAGAGGGAGTGAGGGTGAAGAGCAGGGCAAGGTGAAGCCATACGGATCCACTTCCAGTGCTAAAACACACATGCGCGAGTGCATCTGTGTGCTCGGGCACACGGAACATCCGCATGGCCAGAAACACAGGATCGGTGAATGAAAGCAGCTACCACACCGGTTTCCATAGTTGCTCAAACTCACACACTGCAGTACTACAGTCAAGCAGGCCTGTCCTGATGAAGCTGCCGTTTCTAAAAGGAGCAGAACATGAATTATGCAGGTTCATCTTCACAAGCGGGTTTTTTTTTTCTCCATCTTTGCCGCATTTCTCCAAACCAGCTGTTTTCTCTTTCTCCCTCGCTTTTCACCCAGTCTGTCTTTAACTCTTCTTTTCATCTCAGATTGCCTTTTCACTTCAACTTAGATACTTTACAAAAAAACTGCAAGTCCCCATTTCCCGGTGTTTCTCGTAACCACAACCGCTTTCCTATCTCTTTATCTTTGCACACATTCCTGCCCCCTCTGTCTCACCCTGAAGCCTCGTTGCTGTATTTTTGCACACGCGTGAATGCTAGGCAAAGAAAAAGAAGGGCTTGTGCTGCACCAGTGGTATTGGATTCTCATAAGTGTGTGAAATCAGAGAAGCGGAAGTCTTATGGTTTGTTTTATGCCCTGACTGCTCAAGTTTCCCTTTCAAAGAGGACTGGGAACCCAGTTATGAGTTATCATGGAATGGTGTGGGGGGGTTGAGTAAAAGGTTGACTAATAGACATTTTTACCAATTATATTTTAATTTTATTTGTTTTGAACCTGTGATTGTTACCCAAGGGTGCGTGTGTGCTTTGGGCTACTCGAGCACATTACAGGGGTAAACATGAACACACCAGTAATAGAATATTTGGGTTCTTTAATAAAAAAAAAATAAATAAAAAAAAATGAAAAACAATTTGAAATAGGGGTGTGGCGATTCATTTTAACCTTTTTACAACCTGAGGCCTCACTGGTGAAGCTGAATCAGAAAATCTTTAAAATGCTGTAACTTTTCAATCGTTAACGTAATTCCAACAGATTCTGCTGGAATTACATTGATCGCGTTAACGATTAAAAAAATACAGTAAACCAAAGATCATAAACATCTAGTGGTAAAGGTTTTACAACAATTCCATTCATATCATAATTTTTGGTTGACAACACGATTTATAGTCGATATTGGTTCATCTGATTCACTAACCTAAAATTGATTCAAGTAGGCCACGCCCTTAGATGCATGGCGGCCTGGGCGAAAAACTAATTCGGCACCCTATGCAAGGTCTTAGAATGGGACGTCCCAGCTGGGGCTCTAATCGAGATACTCTGTGTTAAAAGGCACACTAGCTGTCTATCTGCGCCATCATTCAGCCAACATTTCATAGGAAAGTAGGGGGATTCAACTGTTAAAGGCACAAAATGGCCAATTAAGTTTGTCTTTTTCAACCAAAATCCAGGGGGAGTGAATTTCCAAGCAATTTTATACAAGTAAAACAGACAAATTTGGCTTTGAGCGGCAACACCATGACGAGCTTAGACAGCAGCAGCGACAGGAAGGGAGGGGCACTGCACTGCACTGGTATTGATTACATCAAACTTTTTAGTTATTTTATTTAGGTTTGTTAATTAATACTTTTTCATTTTTACATTAAAGGAGTGGTGTTCCATGCTAAGAAAAAGAAAAGAAAAATAATTAAAACATAATTATTGTTATTTGGTATCCCTTCCAGAAGATGGCACCCTAGGCGGATGCCTAGGTTGACTATGCCCAGGGCTGGCCCTGGATTTAGGACATATTTAGCAAAAAATTCAGCCAGTGTGACTCAGAAATAAATACCTGGTACTTAACAGTGCAGGTGAAGTTTTCCAGATATTTCTTGCAAGATAATCAATTGAAAATTAAATATACAAGAATGAGTGGGGAAATTCATTCACATTTGATTAACAACTTGTCTCAAACAAATCAATCTGATTGGATCGTAGGAATATGAATTGATTCATTTATTGAGTAATTAATTGCAACATCTCTATGAAAAAACAGGATACGTTCAAAGAATTTTTTTGGGAACAAACAACACATACAAATACATACAAATACAAAATCTCATTCACCTCCCCTTGGAGGCAGAATTTTCCGAAAGTTGAAAGCAGCTGCTAGAATCCAGAGATAAACAAGGTCATCTCCTTCCCCAGCAGCGTGGTGGGAAGTCACCAGTGGGCCAGTCACCAGGGCCATTTTCATCTCACTCTCAAAGCAGCTGCCGCGTCCTTGCGGGATCGATCTGCACTGGCACTGTCGGGTCGGTTGTGCTGTGCCCCCGTCAGCCGGGAATCCAGTCGTTCTTAACAGCCGCAAACATCACATGACGGCACCCGGCCTCCCTTCAGCCTCCAGACTCAGTCGGCTCCAGAGTACACGAGGTCTGGCCAGGCGCCATCAATTCACGCACATTAGCACAACTGATGAGTTCTTTCATTTGACAGTGTGATAATGTTGTAACAGCAAACTTCAACAAGCTCTACTGTTAATTGCAGCATACAAATATGTTAACTCTTTATTATCCAAAAGCTATTCTTTTTAGTTTTTTTTTATTATTATTTTATGGCACAAAGATGAACAAAGTTGTTCATGACTGAGCATCATGATCTGATTGTTGTGTTGTTTTCTACAGAAGTGAGTTAACCTCTGAGTGGTCCTTCCATGTGAAACAGAGATGATGCTTCCTGCTCTGTTTCATTGCTCTCTTGATTCTTAGCTGACCTAACAATACACATATGGATGCGGTTTAGAATGGTGAGCAGATGAGCATATGTAAGCATTTTTCCAGCATTTGGACTGATGTGCAGAATCAATCCAACAAATTGCAGCTTTTGTCATTTTATTGCATCTTTCTTCATCTTCCCACAGACAAGCTCTGCTCCCAAAGCAGCCACGATGCAGCTTCACAAGCAATTTCAAAGACAAAAATTTTATCACTCTTGTTTGTACATTTTTTTTTTAGTATTTAATCATGAGAGATTGAAAGGATTAGGCTGGAGATTACGTATGGTGGGATTACTCTGACCCTGATATCAGGAGGCCTTTGGGACGGGATGAGGAGGAAGAGGTGTAGTATGGGATATGGAGGAGAGTGAACTATGGGAATGGGAGAAAGTAAAATATTGAACTAATTAACAAAACAAAAATGGATTGGTGTGTGTGATTAGATAAGATTCAGTGAGTGGAGTCTAATAGTAAAATACTGGTTAATACATGCCACAAAATTAAAACAATTTAAGCTTTTACATACTTTTTTATACATTTTTTTTATATAAGTGTTCCCAACGGTTTTTTATTTGTGATTATGCAATTTTAGGCAAAATCAAAAAGCCTGTGTCGCTTTCTCAGAAAACCTCTGAGTTGTGGGTGGGACTGTTGGAGAAAGCCTGCCCCTACTTCCCAACATCCTTTAGGTTCCGTGCTCTCCCTGTGTATTTTCCAATGGCATTTTCCCTGATTCGCCACAATTTGAACAAAGAAATACTCAGAAAATCAAATTAATTTGAGCTTAATCTTCCTACAATTCTCCTCCATCATGAGAAAAAAGGCTACAAAAAATGTTAAAAACCTTAATTTCATTGGAGTTAGTCTTTAATGACTGTTGTCTTTTATTGTTAGATGGTAAACCAGCAAAGCAGTAACCCCCCCCCATTCAGTCTAGCTGTACTGACTGAACATCTGGGTGATGTCATGTTAAATGTTTTAGCATGTCTTTCCACTTACGTAACCTTTAGCTTTCTCACAATGTGGACACACTTTCAACCATTTTCTCCTGTTGCCATACCTCAGTAAAACAAGCAGACAGGTGTCCATACATCACCTGTGTTTGAGTTTTTCAAACTAGTCTTTATTTATCACAAATTCACTTTTTCATTTGGCCCAAATTAATAAAAAAAAGTATTATATTTGACAAATTTGGAACCAAGTACTATATATTTTTTTTAAATATATTCTACTTTGGATACATGAGTTATGATAAACTTTTTTAATAAAAGAATAAGTTGAACCAGAAATCACTAAGAGGTATGTTATAAGCAAGACAGTTACCATTCCCACCCATGTAAAGTGTATGTCAAGGTTAAATATGACAAATAACCAACAAAAACACACTGCTTTTGATATATATATATATTTTTTGTTAAATTTAGTTTCAGGAAATTGTCCTGACCAACCTCTTACCTCTACCCTGTCAGACTTAAAGTTAAAGATCCAAAAGGAAAAGGCTGGTATTTTCAAGAACGTTTGTGTTCTGCCGATGAGATGGAACAAAAATAAAAACAGGAATTGGATCTGTTCCAGTGTCTGCACAAGCAAAAGGCCGCACTTCAAAACGAGCTTCAAGATCTGGAGAAAAAGTGTGAAAAAAGATGTTGAAACGAAGCTCCGGTATTTCTCTCTGAGAGCTGATAAAAGGTTTCATATGAAAACCCAACCTAGTGTGCTTTCTCAACAATGTGAGGAATTCAGACCAACAATTTCTGGATATTAGCAAATAGAAAAAATGAAGCCCTTTCAAAAAGAATAGAAAAACTTGATAATAATGACCAAAAATTGACAAGAATTGGAAACTAAGTATCAGAAGTTACATATTGATACACTGAAAAAGCAAATCTAAAGAATCACCAAATAATTGCAAAAGCTTGATTTATAAATGTTGTGCCAAAAACACTAGCACAGAAAGAGTATAAATCTATACTAGCACAAAAACTCTTCTCTTAAAGCAAAAAGCCCCTGAAAAGAGTTGGTAAGCTGAGGAAACCTTGAGACAGAATATTGAACTTTAGTAGATTTTAGCATCAGAAAAAAACACATCAAATAACCAAAAGTTGCTCCAATATTGTACTAACCTGTTGAAGGATATATGCTTAAGGATTAAAAAATAAATAAATTAACTCCTTCAGAATTTTAGCCAATAAATGTTTAAAAAAAAGTCTTCATCCCTAAAAATTCCTCTAGGGGCAGCACATTAATCTGTTGGTGGGCCTTATTGTCTATGGAGTCCATGTCTGTATTGTTTTTTTCAGAGTGCTTCAATTTCCCCAGTTTTTACAAACACAGTATTGATTAATTATTACATTTTGCATAGGGGTAGACCTAAACTTCACTACTGAGCGGTGAAGTCTCACTAATAAAAGAGGTACAACTCTTACAAAATTACCTACCACCGACCCCCATATGCGAACCAAGCTCCTGCTCTGGTCATACAGAGACTGGACAGCCCTTAGTAAGACTCCCCAGACCCTGCACTCTCAGACCACCCTCCACAGGACACCAACGTGGTCCAACGCCTTCTCTGAATTCACAGAACACATATGGACTGGATGAGTGAACTCCCACGAACCCTCCAGCACCCTGAAGAGGGTGTAGAGCTGGTCCACGGTTCCACAATCAGGACGGTGATGCACTGTTGTTCTTGGATCTGAGGTTCAACTATCGGACTGACTCTTTCCTCCATTACTCTGAGGAGTGTGATTACCAGGTAGTTGGAAGTTGGTCTGCCAGTCCAGTGGTATGGTTCCCGTCTGCCACGCAATGCTGCAGAGACATGTCAGCCAAGACACTTCCACAGCATCCAGAGACTTGAGGTACTCAGGGTGGACTTCATCCACCAACTGACTACCTCAGTGACTTCATCCCCGGTGATGGACGCCAAACTCCTCAGCCTCTGCTTCCTAAAGGGAAGGCATGCCAGCAGGATTGAGGAAATCCTCTAAGTATTCCTTCCACCCCCCGACAATGTCCCAAGTTGAAGTCCACAAATCCCCACCTGCACTGAAAACGGTGCCTGTAGAAAGCTGCTTTCTCCTCCTGAGGAGCCTCCAGAGTACTGACTGCACTTCATCTCCCAGCAACCCCACCGCACAGTGCCTGGATGCGCCTCAGTTGACTCTCACTTGAGCCTCACTCATTGCGAAGTATTGTTTGTGCCCCTCAGCCTGCGTAGCAAGCCTTTCATCCTGACCTGATCTCCTCTTCACCTGATCCTGTTTCGTCTTTGATTCTGCTTGTTTGCCGCCTGCCCTGACCCTTGCCTGGATCCTGACCACTCTGGTTGCTCTTTCTATATGATTGTCAGTTTTGCAGCACATTTTCAAATAAACAAAGATAAATTCATAGAAATTCTATATTGAGGCTGAAGACGCAAAATCTGAAGAACTCCACTTGGAAAACTTTGTTTCCTGACATTTTTATCAATATGAAAAACAACTTTTTCATCAAACATCCTCATGAAGTGAAAAATAAATTGTGTAGTAAACATTTGAATGTCTCTTTTTTATGCTAATTATTTTTCAAATCAAAAATTGGTTTATTTTTTGTCTCTTGGAGCTCCATAGAATACAATACGTGGACTGGCAGAGCACCAGAATTCAGTTTAATTGATCAAAACCTGTTAAGTGTGAACACTAGAGCTTGACTTGAATAACCTTTTTTTTAAAGAATGGGATGTGAAACATCAATTCACTTAATTTACAAGTAACTGTATTTAGTCATTCAAAGACAGGCTCCTTTTCATTGTTATTATCACTCAATAATTAGCTAGAGATGTGAGCTGGGTTGATTGAGAGACCAATCTAAGTAGAAAAAGAATTGCAGCAACAATGTTCAGCTTAAGACGGCTTATAATGTGAGTTCCTAGAAAAAAAAATATCCAGAAAGTGTCCAAGGAATGTCTGAATTTAGCAGAAGGATATCTACAAAAAAGAGATTGAACTGCCAAATAGTTTAGACAAAAGCTGGGTGGATTTATCCAACATATGAATTATGGACGAATTAAAAATAAGGAAAAATTAGCGTTTTTCTTCAGTCAAATTAGTTACTAAAGCTTTTTAAAGTCCCACTCCAGAAATCTTTTAATCTGTTGTAAAAACCTTCCAAGTGGTCTTTTAATTATGATTTACATTTTTACCCAAAATCAAAGAAACTTGATTTTTAGAGCACAATTTCTGCAGAGTGACAGCAGTTTATTAGAAATTCACTTAAGGGTTCTGGACGAGGTCTTTGGCATAGAGCAACCCCGCCCCCTTACCCTTCCTGTTGCTGAAAGCTCTCTGTTTATATGCTCTTCCGCTAGCTTACAGCTCCTCACACCCCCAACCTAATATTAGCAGTGCAACAAAAATGGCACACAAAATTGGAGATATCAGACGTACAGCTTTGAGCTTGATCAGATGTTTTTCAGACTGTGTCTTCAGCACCGTCCTAAAATGGTGACATACATTTTTTAGACAAGAAACATTTTTGCTAAAATTGGTATCTGCCTCAGACCAAATCTTTTACCTCTTCCATTTTTTTATTCACAGTTTATTATTTTGTGTTGAGTTTTTTTCTGCATGCTTTTGACTTGTCTTTTTTTTTTTTTTTTGAGGCCTTTTGATTTGTATTGGGTGTGAATTGTGTTATGCAAATAAACTTGCCTAAACCAGATTAGCATAGCGGCGAATCTATTGCATTAGAAGTCATGATAACACATTTTCATGTTCCCTTGTAATCAGCAGCTCATGCTTGCATGCACATACGCACATCCCATATTGCTTTTTACACTCTTGTATTCCATATTGGGAAATGTATTCATCATTTTCTGTGTCATCTCTGCTTGCCCATGCCTCTTTCATTGAAATCTGCCAGTTTTGTGTTACTGGAAGTCGGAACAGATTTACTGGAGTGTCATCATAATGAGTCTGGACAGTGAGTGTGAGAAAACAAGAGAACAGAGGCAAACGGATAGACACTGTGTTAGCAGTGGATGGAGATGTTGAGTGTTACTCACTCATGTCACTCTGTTAACAATGAGTAAGAGTCTATTCAAAAGAAGTTGCACTTAAAAACTGCAGTTTGTTCATTCATGCTGCAAAAAAAGGAAGTACTGCAAAGTATGAATGTGGAGTGAAAGCCAAGCTGGCACGCACGTCTTCTGCATCCACATCTCGTCCTTGCTGTTTACTCTGGAGACTCTCTTTTGCATTAGATACAATACCTTGATGTCACCCATCGATTGTCAGCAGTTAGAAAGACATGCAGCATGCCCTGATTAGCATACAATTAGGACTAACCTGCTGCTCTTGGGACCGGACAGAGCGAGGGATGGATGGAGGTCTTTAGAGAGAGGGAGAAGTGGAGGAAGAGAAAGGCAACCGCAGCCTGACACAGTGGCTTCTGTTTCTGCTGATATGTGCAGGACAGCAGCGGGGTCTCAGAGGGCACCGTGGGCCGAGGTGTGCCAAACCTGTATTGACATTTGGGAGAGGTGTCTCAACCGGGATGACGGACGCCACTGTGAGCGCTTAATGACCTCAACCTGGGAAAGTTCAATGATAATTATTTTAGTTTACAATTATGCTACACTTTTTACACTGTGCCACACCACTCAACCGAGTGTTGTGGCCTCTAATGAACAGATATTATCTTCATCAGGGTTGAGGTTATTCTGAGGTTATTATACAGTTGGTGAACTATAATCAAATTTTCCTAAACTCCCATTTTGATCATCTTTTGATTTGTTGTATTTCATTTGAATAAAGAAATACTCTTAATGCAGTTTTAATCTTAAATTTATTCATATATGTCCTCTATCAAGATAAGAATGCAAAAAGAACATGTTAAAGACACCAAAGAACACACTTCTCATTAGAGTGCGTCTTTAACAATCATCCTACCACATTTTTTACACATCTAAATTTCCTTTTGAACTTGAAAAGTTGCATTACCTGCGATATTGCTAGTGTTAATGTTTTTTTGCTGAAAGTAGTTGGTAAAGCTTTTTGCTGAAAATGATGACGCAATTCATTTTAATTGCAGAAGGGATTTGCTGAAAATGCTAAATTAAAAGTTAAATTTAGTTATGAAACTGAAAAAATTGGATTTTTGATCATAAATTTGCCCAATAAAAACACCACAAATTAAAAAAAAAAAAAACCTCACATTTTTGCGCTTGGAGGGGTGGTTTTTGGGGTGTTGGATCCACAGCTCTGCTGTAAAATCACCAACAGAAATTTAACAAAATCATATCATCCATAACCGCTCCCAAGTGTAAGGAGCTTGCCCCTCCATGGCCTGAATGAGACACTGACATCTCCTTTGCTAGATGGTGATGAACGCTAGTGCCGTGGCAGAAATATGAATGTAAATTGTTGTGTTATCAAAGAACTGACAAATATAATGACCAATAACTGTCTATTTCTCAATAGAAGTGTATTGGACTTCCTACTTGGACCACAAAGGGGGAGGGGTCATCGGTTGTCACATACAATCAATGGACCAGTTTCACTACCTGGAAATGTACATCAGACAGAGCATGAGTCTAAGGACCCACATCTTCATAAATTCCCCCAAAACACGGCCCATTTGTTCAGCTACCCAAGAGAAACCAAACATTCAATACAATCATTATGAACAAGAGTCCTGCAATTTACTAACAAGAGGAAAAGAAAAAAATGGAAAACATTTGTGCTAAGCAATAATTTGTGATTTTTTTTTCTAGACTCTTCCTTTTTTTTGTGTCTCTTTACTGTAATGACGATTTGTTTGTTTGAAGATCTCACCAATCTTAATATTTTCTCAGAAGTCCCTCTTGTGATCATTGCTCCTTTCTTGCCTCAGCGTTAGGCTAGCTACCCCTGCTTTAATCCAAGGCCTTTATCAATGGTATTGAACAGTGAAATCCTCTTGTGTCCCGTAGCCTTTGTTTTGATGTATTGATGCACTATTGACGGAAACAGGATGGCCAACGGTGACAAATTAAAATGTCAGCCGTGGCAAAGGTGAGCCTCGCCTCTCCTCGCTGTGTCCTTAAGGTGGGGTGACAGGCCATCGGCTCAACGATTCCTGATAAAATGCTGACGCCTCACTCATGCATACACGTACTGTTCACCAACAAGGACATCAGTGACAAGGGGAGCGACCCATTGAGCAGAGAACAACCGGCATGACAAATTGGCTTTGATGATGAATTTCTGGATTTTTTTATTCTGATAAATCACATGTGTAAAGTCAAGGCCCGGGGGCCGAATCCGGCCCTCCGGATCATTTTATTTTATTATTAGTGGTTCAATATTTTCTTGCGCTTATATCTAACTTGTATACTTGAAAAAATCTATTTTTATGGAGAGTATAACATTGAAAGTTATTTAAGGTTTAAGTTGATTTATTCAGGAATAATATTACTGCCTTTTTATTATTCATGACTATGTTAAAAAGTTACGGTTTACAAGTTTTGAAAATTGGCATTCTGCTAGCTTTTTGGACTATTTTGGCATTTACTAAGATTTTTTAGCTATATTGGAGTTTAGCTAATATTTCAGCTACATGCTAGCTTTTTTGGCTAATTTAAGCTTTTTCCATTTTAGGCTATTTTGGAGTTTAGCTTATATTTCAGCTACATGCTAGCTGCTTTGGCTAATTTAAGCTTTTTTCGCTTTAGGCTATTTTGGAGTTTAGCTAATATATCAGGTACATTCTAGCTGTTTTGGTCAATTTAGGCTTCTTTTTTGATTTTTTAGGCTGTTATTGAGTTTAGCTATTATATGCTAGCTGTTTTGGCCCATATAAGCTTTTTCAGTTTTAGGCTATTTTGGAGTTTAGCTAATATTTCAGCTACATGCTAACTTTTTCTGCTAATTTAGGCTTTTTTTTTAATTTTCTAGGCTATTTTGGCTTTCATTTAATATTTCCGCTACTTGCTAGCTGTTTTGGCTAACTTAAGTTTTTTGTTTGTTTGTTTTTTAGACTATTTTGGCTTTTAGCCATATTTTGGCTGACTATCAGCTTCAGCATTTTCAGCTATTAGCTTAAGTAATTTCAGCTATCATTATCAGCGTTTTCAGCTATCAGCTTCAGTGTTTTTAACTATCAATTTCAGCATCTTCAGCTATCAGCACTAGCATCTTCAGCGCCCATATTCAGCTTACAGCATTCACAATATTGCAGGTAATGCTATATATTTAGTTCATAAATATGTTAAAAAGTTTTAAAGTTTTAAAAATGTAGTGTGTTTAATAAATGTTTATCCTGTACAGCCCGCGACTTAAGGTGTGTTTTGGATTTTGCCCCCTTGTGCGATTGAGTTTGACACCCCTTTGATAAATCATCTGCATTAGAAGCATCCTCTGAGTGTTATTAAAGAGTGTCTTTACTGTTCAGAATAAATAGGACTAATTTTCCAAGAAATAAAGAAATGATAATGCCAGTGTGACATTAAGCATGAGTAGGCCCAATGCACACTGGTTTTGTACAGTAGGTTTGGAGGAGTAGGATGAAATGAAGTGACGGAGGACACGAGTGCTGGGCACGTTGTCAACATTTAAATATCATCAAGTCTGTTTGTTTCCTCCCACCCATCTGCCCACACAACACAGGACACACAGAGTATATGATAACTGGGAAAAAAAAATGATTAGGCTGTGAAAAAAACTTTCTTTTCTGTGTCCTCTCTGTTTTTTTTTTTTTTTTTTTTACTGTTTTGACAGTCGTCTCAACATCGTCGTCTCTGCTTACAAGTGAGCACATTAATCTGTCAATGTCTTTCCTGATGTTCCAGCTGTTCATCGCTCGTGATAGTGACACTTTGTGACGAGCACTTTCCTGACAGCCGAATGTCCCGAAATCTCAACAGTCAACGTAGTCTGGCCCCAGGAGAAGCTTCCACAGCCAACCGGGGTCAAGGAGAATATCTGATTGACACTTGAAGTCAGATCTGGATTAAGTCATTGTGGTCACATGGCATGCATCCTAACTTTCAGAGACGAACTGGGGCCTCAACTGTAATGTTTTTTTAGACCTGAAAGCTGCACTGAAATCCTCTTCATGTAATGGATGAAGGGAGAGCTGCTGCTGCTGGTATCAGGTTTGTTTTATTCATGCTCTCTATTGCAGTATTAAGTCGGCTATTGAGCTATCCTTGACTGACCTGCTCTCGCAGAAGTCTCTGCAAAGTGAGCAGACCACACCTTGACTCTCTCCTAGTCCAGATAAACTTGAGCTGAAACTTTTGCATCTCCACGCAAATTTCACAAGAACTGCTCTCAGTGCTGTGTAGTTCATCATGTGGAAACACTTGTGTGATGCATGTCAAAGAAGTACAGGACAAATAAGTCAACCATCCACTGCTGCTTCCTGTGCCCTCTCAGTCTCTGATGTAAAAGCATCTTTGAGGTCGTCCTGTCCTCCAGAGTCAGCAAATGTATCACCTCTGGTCTACATTGTTCTCTCAGCATGGTCTTTTATAAATCTGAAGACCATTAGGTCACCATAATCATAATTTCATGTTATTTGGCTTATTTATCACATTTATCATTTATCTTACAGGTGGATACAAGCATTGTGCTACCTGCTCAGTCACAGTGAGATTACAGACTGCACTGTGGCTGTAAAAGTTTCGATAAAAGTTTAAAAAGTTCATTGCTTTGAGTGAATTCCCTCAGTTTCATAAGAGAGGTAGTCTGTTTTAGCAATGTTACTTGCCATCGGTCACTAAGATATATCACAGGTGTCTTCTTAGGTACTGGCATTTACCAGAATTTAAAACTAAGTAGCACAGTGAGTACCTGAGTGACATGTTACACAGGTGACTTGAAACAGGACCAAGATCCTCTGAATACAGTCTGAGGAAAACTTATTAACAAAATGTGAGATCTTGGTGATTAGTGAAAGCCTTTCAAGACATTTGTTGCCAAGAATCCTGACTCAGCAACAGTTATCTCATTTTTCCCTGTTGCTGCTTTTTAAGTGCCTCCAAGACATTCTCAGGGTTTAGCACGGACAGTTTTTCTCCTAAAATAAGCAGACATATTTGCACAGAACCAGAAGAACCTTGGATGTCAACAGATTTTGGGTTTGGTTATGAGGATTTTTTTTTTTTTTTTTTGACAGGACAGTGATTGTTTAGATCTTATAGCTCTGTGCATGAAAAATATTCAACTAACGCCTTAAAACCAAAATGGTTTTCTATACAGAAGCAGAAAATAAAATGTATAAGACGGATTTGGTTAAAAACTATGTATATTTGTTTACTCCAAATTAACTTTAGTGGTCAAAAAAGACAAAAACTCTGCCAGTTATTAGAGTTTCATGAATGTGACTCCTATTGGAACGTGGAAATACCCTCATTTGTCTCTTTTATCCTCAATTTTTTTCTTTCTTTTTATTGGGTTCTAAAAGAAAATCTTCTGCATCTGCAATTGAGTTAAAATGTTACATTCGATATGAATTTTATTAAATTGAAATAAAAGTCTTCCCAGCACTAAATTATTGTGTTTTCATGATATAGAAAGAAAGTTTTTTAAATGTAATTTAGCCAAGGGGAGGAGTTTAGAAGAATGACGAAAGTTGTAATAAATGTTTTGCAGATTTCCATGCTTTTTATTAGGAATGCAAAATTCAAACCTGAATTTTTGGGTCACAGTTTTGTTTCAGTTCAATATATGGCTTTGTGTAAAAACATTAGCATTTTAAAACCTACTAATAAGCAAATAAAAATGAAATAAATACCTTTTCAACCTGGTGTAATCTCATTAAAGAATATTATTAATTCCTTAAATTTAGCACAGCACATATTTAAATATTTTAACATAAACATACTGGTAGGGATGCAACGTTTCACTTTCCTAACAATCCAGTTTAATGGTGCAACATAAAGTTCAGTTTTTAATCAAGAATTGTGGCATCCTTACTGTTTATCCATTAGGGATGTTACAATTAATCAGCATAATTGATTTATACTCCTATGTTGCAATCAGACTGAACTGTCTGAGGCAGCATCATACAAATACAATATAAAATCATTGTAAAATAAAATAAATTGAAACTGGAAAATACCATTTGGTTTGAGGCACGGCGGGTTTATTTTACTATCAAAGCAAACAACACGTGTGATGGTAGCAAAAATAATCAATCCATCATTACAGTCCAGTGTGTGGAAACACTTTGTTTTGCATGTACCCATACAGTGTAGCATAATGTTCTAATAATGTTCAGTTTGTATGCGTTTTTTGTGAAAAAACAACAATGGACTGAGCTTTTTCAAACTAAAATGTAAATGAATTTGCCATTAATTCTCATTTACTTGTTTTCTTTGTACACATATTTAATTTAAACTTGATTATTGAATTACTGAATTTTGGGCTAAAGATGTCCTGGATTGATTTTGGGTCCAAATGAAGCAATATTGACTATACATTGTAGCAGCAATCACAAGTTGTGATATAAATTGAATCGTAGTTGAGATTAGTCGTTACACCACTATTATTAGTATGTATTTCACCTTTTGTGTTGTAGCTTTCAAACACTTTGCACAAAGTGTTACATTAATAAGGTTCTTATTCATAAAAAATGACTTCCATATCATATTTTTGTGCATTGACTGTACAATGCAAGTTTTATGCATGCATTTGTCAGATTTGCCAAACCTTGATAGGCGGGAAAAGTATGTTTTCTAAAATCCTACCTCACTTAATATATTAGCAAACAATAGCAAATTTGTGCTGACAAAGTAGAGGGAGTGGGTGAGTCATTGTGCTTCAAGATCACACTTGTTCTCAGCCAAACATAAATGTGTGGTTGAGTTGTTGGACTTTAAATGTTTCTGGCTGCAAAAGATACAAACTTGATGTGGAGAAAATAAATCTCGTTTGTAACCTCATCTTGATTATCGCCCCTCCTTTGCTGCCCAGAACACATATGGTGTTCAACAAGCAGTAGTGGATGTTGTCCTTTACCTCAAACCTCAGCAGCTTTGAGAGGAAAAGCAACATCTCAGGCCGGAAGAGAGCAAACAGACAGGATGGAGGCTGTGAGCCGAGGGAGAATTGCAAAACAGCCAAACCTGTCATTGACTTCATCTCATCCTCAAACAGTCCAAAACTGTTTCTGTGCCTGAGTTGTTTGAAGCACCAGCATGCAGTGTCATAAAAAAAAAAAATAAAAAAAATAAAACGATTTGAGCTACAGAGGGAGACAGGAAAATCACACGGATCACATTACAGATAGAAATGTGAGGAAGTCTTCAAGACAATGAGGAAAGGGAGACTCAGCGAGGCATAGATGACAGCTTGTGACGCCACATTAGTCACTGTGTTAAAAGATGGAGGTGTCTACACGGCCTCTTTAGCTCTGTCTCCTCTAATAGCTGCACTTCTGGGGAGGTGCGGCGCCCACAGCCTCCTCGCCGCGTCCTGCCGCTGCTGTCTGTGTTGAAACAGCGGCTGCAGCAGTGTTGATGGAAACACACATGGGAGGGAGGGAGGTAGGATGGGAGGGGAGCAGGGCAGTGCTAATTGGGACAGAAGATCGGGGTCAGGAAGAATGAAGGAGAGGAGCGGAGCAGAGGAGAGACTGGGAGTCCTCGAGCCCTCCGGTGGTGCTGTCTGCCTAACCGTGCGGCTCCGGCGTAATTAACAGACGGTAATTAACGCTCGCATCACCTGTGTCTGTTGGAGCCACATGCCCTCTCTCCACCACTCAACATCAATTCATCGTCACAAAGAAGTAGTGGTTACAACCCCACGGTACAGCTAGTGAGACCTCCCAGCAGCCCCTGCAGCTCAAACTCCTTCTCCATGGGGTCCACATCTTATACAATCCATGGCTGAGTCTGTTTATTGTGTTTGTCTGTCGCTGCTTCTTCATCAGTGTTGGAAGCAGCTCACCACAAAAGTGTTGTATTACAATAACAAATTACATTTTGCTTTAACAAAGTAGTGAAATCTATTTCTAATTCACTTTGGGTTATATTTAACTCATTACTCAGCACAATAGACTTGATGCCAAAAATAAGTTTGTTTAACCTTTGTTTACATTCAAAGTGGGGTCATCTGGTCCCCACAAGACAGCACGCTGATCTGTTTTTTTAATGATTTTTTATCTTCACTGTTGTCCATGGGAGACATAAAATCCTGTCCAATTTTGTCCATCTTTGTCATGGAAAGGATCACACATCCATGTAAGGGTGGGGTCATCTGTACCCCATAAGATAGCACAAGAGTTAAAGCAGGAGACCGTGTGGCGTATGTGGATTAAAAATGTTCACTTTGTGGGCTGGTTAATTTTAAATCTTTTTTTTTTTTTATATGGACTTTAGGTAGATTTACTCTTAATCCCATAAGATCCAGAAAGTTTATTCTTGTTGTTTCACATAATCATCATCTATCTGTCTTGCCATAAATTGGATTTGGTCACTCTTAGCTGCTTTTATGAAACTTATTTTTTTTTTTTCATTTTTATATTTTTCTGATCTTTTTTCCCATTTTTTAAACCAAAATCCTATATTTTTCTTTTTAATGGGCTGAAAGTTGAGGATCACTCCTGTAAGTGTACTTTCACTATAAGAAAAATAAACAATATTATTAGTAATAAATATCATTATCATTTGTTGTGTTTTGTTTTAGCTGCAAGTGTTAATAAAGGAAAGTCTTAGACCCAATCCGAATTCTTCCCTTCTCCCTCCGTTTGAAGGGCTAAATGAAGGGGAAGGGAGAAGGGAAGAATTGGGCCTTAGTTGCATGAACCAATGCTGCAGGTTTTTAGGAAGCTGCATTTGAAGAGAATAGGATGAAAATGGAACATACCATTGTATGTGTGTGATAGGAGTATTGTGAAGTACTTTTTGGATAGGGCATGATCTAAATGTTGCACACACAGCGTATGCAGGTTGATACGTGAGTGCCTGAGGATGCTGACATTAATCACTAGAAAAGCACTAACTGGCCCCTTGCTCAGTATGCAGGGTACGGGGGAATTGTAACACCTCCATCTTACTTAATTCCCTCTTACATGTTATCTATGGCCAAATTCTTCTCCTTCCCTACGGCTTCTCCCCACCCCTCCAATTGTAGGAGCATTTAGAGGAAGAGTGTCCGAAATTGTTTTTTTAAGGGTTAACCCACGCTGCGGAGGAATGCAAAACCCTCCGCCATGAGGGGGTTCCACCTAGTGTTGTGCGGAGAAGCGCTTTTCTTCACATGGAAGTCTGATAACACAAAAGTTTGCATTTAAATGTAAGTAATGACTTTTTGTTTTAGCATGACCTTTATAAAGTTATAAAACCGATGTTGTCTTGTATTTAGGAGTGCTAGCAGCTCTTGGTGACCGGCAATTATTGATGATGTCATCGAGTGGGAGTGACGTCCAAATTTGAAGGCACTGGCTATGTAGTGCGGGACGATGTAGTGCCAAACCAATTTGGGGACCATGCTGACTATTTTATTTTATTTTTTTTTCATTTTTCTCACCACCAATTTCACAAAGTGAAAATCGAATCAATCCGAACATTTCACGTCTATTTGTGACCCCACTCTGTTCTAATGATGAAAACATAAATGGGTTATCATAAAAATTGCATTTAAAAGTGTTTCGTTTTTTTTTCCCGCAAAAATTGTTTGACCGCAATGCATTGTGGTCTATATTTGCTAATGTAGTGAGTCAGACTAGTTTTTCGTAAAGACTTCTGGGAAATTTCTAGTGCACTCAATTTCGTAATTGTAGATTTGGACACTAGAAAATGGTGAACGCACTATATAGTGAGTATGGAAGGAATTCAAACATAGCCACTATTTTTCCATATCTCTCCATTTGGAGAGCTAAAAGTCGGGGCAGGGCAATAATTTGGATTTGGCCTGTGTTCGCCACAACCTGTCACCCCACAGCATCCTTGGTGTCCTTGTGGTAGAGTGTCCTCCCTGAAACTGGGAGGTCGTGAGTTCAAATCCGGGCAGAGTCATACCAAAATTCCTCCCTACTTGACACTCAGCGATAAATTGTTGGATTGGGGGGTTAAACCATCAAATGTTTTCCATGCACAGCTGTGTCTGTAGCTCACCTCTCCCCCAGAGGATGGGTCAGATCCAGAGAACAACTTTTACACATCTAGGTTTGAGACACCTAATGGGACTTTAAAAAAAAAAGAACATTTTCACTCTATAACCTCAACATTTTGCTTGTGCCACCCATAAGGGTAGTTTGCCAAACTAATGCAGGACTCATTTAAAGCAGTACAATGTTTAGAGAGTAATAAAGTAAAGAAAATGGATTACTCCTGAACAACTAATAATTTGTAACATATTACAGCTTGATGGTCCTCATGATGATCCGTCAGGCTGTATGGGAGCAGGTCTCACCTCTGGGCTAGTTTAAATATTAAGACCAAATGGTGGCCGAACATACATATTTTAATGCAATCCTTTTGTGCTTCTGAGAAGTGACATAAAACAAAAGTTTACATTCAAACTTATCCTAACCAGTTCCTTTACAAGCACTTTCTTGGCCCTGAAGATTGTGGGTCACAGAAACAGGCATGAATCAAAACACGTGCAGAAAAGAATACACACAGATGGTGGCGCAAAAGACATTATGCTTTTGCTGGCTTGCTCCTCGACCATTAATAATACATGGAGTTGCTGAGACATTCATTCCAGGCAGCCCCATCTCCAAACAAAGCAGTGTGCCTAATAAAAGAGAAACGAATACATCCATATCTTTTGTGTTTCATCATTTGTCTGACTTAGGATCGGGTCGTGTTAAGTCTTGCCCCCCACTAGGACTGGTAACAGATCATGGGATGTTCACTTTCTTCATAATTGAATTTTAAAGTGACCTTGTGGTGATATTGATCTGCATTTGATAAAACTGCTCAGTCACACGCAGGAAGACGCACACACAGACACATCCTTCCTCGTGCATCCTTCACAAGCTCAAGGTTAGCATAGTGGCAAAGTAAGCAGCGAGCAAGAGTGCTTCGTAGTGAAGAATATTTGTCAAAGGTCTGTGATGGCTGAAGTTTGAGAGTTGTGCTGAGAGGTGCAATAAAAGGAATGTGTGTGTTTGAGAGGGGGTGCTGAATGAGGAGACAAGAGGAGAGGAAGGCTGCTGGAGGGGTCCAAATTCCCTGTAAATTCAGAGGTTGAAAATAAAAGGAGGAGAAAAAAGAAATGATTGGTTTTCTGGACTGAACGTAAGTAAAGAAGAAGGAAGTCAGGTGTGAGAGAGGCGACTTCTCTGACCTATTTTACCGAGTTTGGATGCTGCTTGAGCTCAGCTTCCACCAGTGCCTCCCTCTTCTGGTCCAAACCTGGCAGTGCACCCAGAAACCACCCCTTGTTAAGTGTTTTCATTCCTCATTAGCCGCAATGAAAGTCAGCTTTTTATATATTACTTGCGTCTGAACACACTCATCCATCAATGTGCCTGTTAACAACAGCTGTCAGCCTGAATCTCAGCTCTCAACACTGAGGCTGATGAGAGCTGACGCTGATTGCAGGAAATGGCTCAGATGCCCAGATGACCGTCTCTGTGACCGATATTTATTTTTTAGTGATTAGTTTATCTCCAGTGCCACAATCCAGCTGGATTACAAGTGAAAACATAAAGGCTGGATTGTTCCATGAGACAAACTATAATTGTACACGTGGTGAGGGTGTCCATGCTTTTTTGCATTGAAGTATGTGGCTGAAGTTTGATTTTTGTTTGGTAACTGTTGAAGGATCAAAGGGACCATATAATGCTTTTTTTTAGTCTTATATGATCATATATTGCTTTTTGAGCACTAAAAAACAAATATGAAATAATTATTTTTGCAAACTCTTATCACACCTAGAAGTAAAACGACTCGATCTATGATACTCCACCATTTCCTCCTTGAGGGTGCCGCCCATTTCACGACGTCATGCTAGAGCCGTCCTCATCAGCGTCTCACCCACAAAAAAATAACATCCTTAAAAAAAATAAAAATTCTGTGCAACCTTTGCGCTTTTCCCCAAGATTTGGCAAAGACAGAATGGTGATGGTCTATGGGTTCATTTTGCGATGAAATTTGGGGAAAAAATGTAGAAAGTACCAGATGAAGATTTCAGGATTTATTGAAATGATGAGACCATTGTTCCGATTTGCACTGTCTGTGAACGTTTTCGCTTTAATGCTTTAATTTCCTAAAGACATGCGCACCTTTCCATCTATGCTCAGTAATCCATGTTTAAACCTGATTCGTCACTTGCGTTTTCCACCAGGAAATAATCTTCTCCCTTTATTCACTAGGAAATAGTCTGCTCTCTTTCTCCACCAGGAAATAGTCTGCTCACTTTATTCACCAGGAAATAGCCTTCTACCTTTCTCCACCAGGAAATTGTCTGCTCCTTTTTTTCCACCTGGAAATAGTCTGCTCCCTTTCTCCACCAGGAAATAGTCTGCTCCTTTTTTTCACCTGGAAATAGTCTGCTCCCTTTCTCCACCAGGAAATAGTCTGCTCCTTTTTTTCATCTGGAAATAGTCTGCTCCCTTTCTCCACCAGGAAATTGTCTGCTCCTTTTTTTCACCTGGAAATAGTCTTCTCCCTTTCTCCACCAGTAAAATAGTCTTCTCCCTTTCTCCACCAGGAAATAGTCTTCTTACTTTCTTCACCAGGAAATAGTCTTCTCCCTCTCTCCACCAGAACACAGTCTCCTCACTTTCTTCACCTGTTAATAGTCTTCTCCCTTTCTCCTGCCATCTTCCCAATATCCCCTGATTGCTTGCGTCAGTCTCGGATATGTTCAGGATCCATCCCGACATGTCGTGTAGATTCCTCTCCAGAGTGTTTTTTGACAATTGCTTCTGCACAGTTTAAATGAAAAATTGAATTGTTTTCTTGCCATTGCGACACTGGCTCACAACACAGACAGCCGGCGTCTGCACGACTGTGCACGGGCCAGGGGTGGGGGGCTCACTAAGCTAGCTGATCACTGCTAGCATCGCGGAGACAGTGATTGTGTTAGACTCTTCCTGGTGGGGCGGGTCTCAGCTTATGACATCAGCATGTGAGGACCCGCTCGTTTTTGTGGATTGGGAGGGGCTGGTGCTCAGAGAACAGGGATTCTCAGAGATGTGTAAATGCAGCTAAAAACGGCATTTGAGTATTTTTCATGAGGAATTAACAATAGAATCCATTTAAAAGCTCAAAAAAGTTAATTTTAGCATGATACAGACCCTCTAAATATATGTAGAGTTTTGCGAAGCCCCTGTTTGTGTTGGCTGTCATGCTGTGCTGATAGCCAGGCGAGACATGGGAGTGGAGTTAAACACAATGAATCACAGATCTGAGTGTTCTGCTTACTGACATTTACAGAGACAGAAGGATGCTAAAGAGCCCCCGATAATTTCTGGCATTCATCACGGCCGAGGTGACGTTGATTGTGTGCTCCACTGCTACTTTCAGGGGTTAATAGCGATTGATTGCTCGCCGTTAATCACCATGGCTTGTGATTACCTGGCAGGGCAGTATTGATTCTTCATTGATCAGAGCTCTGCCACTTGCACCGATGTGTCTGTGAGCTCACTGTCATTTAGCACTTTGCTGGTGCAATATTGTTGTTATGACACCCCGGGCTTCGCTGCCGCTCAATCACTCCCTGGTGGCGCATGTCTGTTGCGTTACAGGAGCATCGGCCAGTCAGCCAAAGTTTCATTTACACGGTTAAACCAAAGTGGTAGATGGCAGCTTGTGGGTGGCCTGCCGGCTCTCCTCTGGTGGTTTTCTCTGTCTCTGCATTCAGGTGTGTGCTCAACTGAGTCGAGGATGTAGTTTGAATTAATAACAAAAGTTTATTCTCGCTTTCTTTCCTTCCTTTCTGGCTCTTTGTCTCATTCATTCCTGTACATAGTGAGGTTGGTTCCAACCTCCATTAAAAGACTTGTCCAAGGTAATGAGTTTAAAGTCAGGGTGCCTGTCTCGGAGAAGGATTAGAAACAGAAAGTGTGCTCGTGTGAGTACCTTTCCCACACCTTCTGAGTGCACAAACAGGATTCGGAGAAGGCTTGTGTGTGTAAGAGCGCAGAGACTTTGAGGAATCCTTTGACAGCTGTGAATTTAATGAGCAAATGTTAAAGGTAGAAGGAGGAGGGGGGAGCATATGCATAAGGCTGCACTTATGAAATATGAATGACTGATTCTGCATCATCTTCAGCAGGCCTCGTATGGTATCTGGTTTGCATTTCCCTTACTTCTTGCAGAACAGGGCGCACCGTCCAGCAGTCTCCTGAGTGGGGATGTTTAAGTCAGTATAATTATGTTTCCTCAGATGATCTGCACAGAGTTTTAATAAGCTAGGACATGTGTTTACATAAGAGAGTTTTTCTCCTTGGTTTTAGGCATTTCACACTTAGCATGCATGCAACAGGGGGAGCTGCATGAGGGGAGGGGACAAATAACTCTTTAAATGTCTGTCACACAACCTGTGTCAGTTTCTTGTCTGCCCTAAAGCCAGAAGTTAATGAAAGTATGGAGATAGGGACTTGTAGTGAGTTTTTTATTATTATTATTCCAGTTTAACTTTGATGGAGTAAAGATACAAACTTTAACATTGACTAGAAATGGTCATTTTTATTTGGAAAGTATAAAAGTTTCCTGAACTCTCATTAACCAAACCTGTGAACCGCACTCAACCCTGGTTCAAAAGTTGTGTTCATGTGGACGAACTATTAACCACTGAGAGAAGGTATTTCTTTTTTGTGTTTTTCTCAGTACAATTTGACCTCAATCACAATTTTGGAGCAATTTCATTAATTAAGATCTACCTTATTTTAGGCATGCTGGGTGTTTATTCATCACTCATCACCCCACTACATCAAAGAATTAGCTGATTTTTTTTTTTATTAAAATGTTTTTTTAAAACCCTTTCATGAATTTTTACCAAAAAAGCATCATCATTGTGCTTTAATAGGCTATAGAAAGTATCAAATGTAAAACGTTGAGTGATTCAGTAAGGTGACAATATTGACAGAAATTATCAGGAAAAAAAGCACCTTAGTTACCAAATTTGACACTCTTATTTTGAACGTGGTGCAGTTACAGAATTAATTATCAACTAAATGTTGCATAATTTCAATACAACAAGTAGTCATTTACAAAACGGAATAACAATAGATGAGTTATTCTCTATGATGGAGTATTACAGCCACCAGAAAAAATGAGTAAATAAAAAAAATGTGAGAATAGAGTTGTAAAATCATGAGAAAAAAAGTCAAAATTGTTTGATAATAAAGTTGTAAATTTATGGCCAACAATCTCTCTTATAAGTGTACAACTATGTTTTCCTTGTAAAATTACATCTTTTTATATCATGGATTTGCTATTTTATTCTTGTAAGATTTAGACTTATTTTGTTTGCAACTTTATTTTCCCTAATAAGCTGCTATGTAACTTATCATTACCCACTGTGGCGCTTGGCCTCACTGTAGCATCACTGTGTCACTGAGTGCTCACTTCATTCTCAAATTTTGGCTTGGAGGGGTGCATAAACAATATTTATCTGCTGGAATCCCTAAAATGACCATTTAGGCTTGCAAACTCCAGAGGAACTGAAACTCAAATAGTAACATTCAGTTTAAAAGGTAAAATATTGCAATGTCATAATAATGTCATTATAATGTCAGATAAAGCAACTGTAGCAAAACAATTTTCCAATACTGCAAATTCTCAAAGATTTTGAACTTAAGAAATGTCTTTAATGCAGTTTTAAATGGATAATGTTGTTTAAAAAATGCAATATTTTGACTTGTTGAAGCTAATAAATCTCTTTTAATTGGTGTAATTTGATTTATACTCAAATCCATACATGTAGAAGACATTTAAAGGTAGCTCACCACACAAAAAACAGAGTTCATCTTTACTCCCTTTTTTCACACAAGTCAAACAAGGTCATAAGACAATTAACTTTCTTTGTTTTCTTCTTCCTCCTGCCCCCTATTCCTCATGTATATTAATTCCACCATCTGATCCATAGGATGAGATCTTTTTTTTTTCCCAGCAGGGGGGTCAGCTCCCTATCTCCCTGGCCTGCAATTCCAAATGGGTGATGAAATGGGAAAGAAAGGGGCAAA
>NC_050523.1:7785444-7830968 GCF_002922805.2 Oryzias melastigma
AAAAAAAAGTCTCCATGCATGACTTTGCAAGAGAAAAGCCTAGTTTTTCTTTTTTTTTGTTTTAACTCCCAGATGTTAGGGTTCTCCATAGTGTTCAGTTTAACCCCTCCATCTCAACTCTAGCTACACACACACACAAACACACACACGCTGCATTTCCACAACTCCCACAGAAGCAGTGAACTAGCTGAGTGCTCACCAGGCTCTAAAGGCTGAAACTGATGGTGTAACAGGCACACACGAAAGCTCTCATTAGCAGTCTCACACCGATAATGTGGAGATGAAAAGATGCTGCGCCGCAGTGTGTGCAGCAGCGCTTTTTTTCCCCTATGAGCTCCGAATGTGCACTGCGGATGCTTTGAGTCGCACAACTTTGTTTCTAAAAAGACCGTTTGGATCCCTTAAAGGTGATCAATAAACGACACACAGCTGGTTACAGCATGTTTATTGCAGTTTTTGAGCATTAAATGTATTGTTTTGCATAATTAAGCATCTTCTTTAGGGTTTATAGCTTTAATGTGTCATAAAATGATCGATTGGTTTCATAAACACACTTAGCTACCAATGGGTCATCATCAAAATGCAGCTTCTTGTGAATCTTGAGTCTGATACAATTGTACCAAGAAATATTTTCTCTTAAGCCTCGTTTCGGTACGTTACGGTCCAGTTAATTCTGGCGAGATTTCCACTCAATTAAGCCTCCACTGAGCGGTTCGTTTTCTCGGCGGTATAGACTGTTAGCATGTATTGTCCTGCAAGGACTAGAAAAGCAGCAATAGAGGTCATCCAGCAGCTTTTCTTTTTATTGCTTTACTTCTGGAATAACAGGAATTTAATGCTGTTTAAAATAAGATTGCAGGAATACCAACGCAAGATGCTTACTAACGTTGGAAACGTTAGCTTAAATGAGCGCTATATTGGCGCTTTCTAACGTCATCATCACTTTCTGCCAATCTACAAAAGCTCTGTTCCGTTCCACTTTTCAATGGACCCACAACCGATGGTAGCCCTCAGCTCTGTTTATTGGGTCCATTTTAAAATGGAAACGAGGATATATTCAGGAAAAAATACAAACTTCAAACAGCAAATCTGTCGTTCCAACTTTTCTTTTGGCTTATACTTACCAAAAACGTATATTGTAACTGTTAAAATCAACTAATTAAAGTAATTAACTTCTGTTGCTTGGCTGAAATGAATATATGCTTGAAAAAGTCACATATTTCCCTCACATCTAATCTATAGATTGAACTGTAGTAAAACACTAATAGCTGATGAGATTTTGTCAACCCACTGTCCACATTTGACAATTGCCAACAAATTTTACTTTCAAAATTGTGTTATTTACATATTTTGAGGGTAATTGAAACCACTTACGAGTGTGTATGTTAAAATATCCTGTCCAATACTGTTTCTTATTTTTTTTCCTTCTAACTTGTCCTGTCCAACAGCTGAACAGATACTTTATAATCTTTCTTATAACTTCAGCTTTCTTTCTGTCACTCTACTGATTTTTTTGTGTTTATTTCATGAATTACAGAACTGTAGAAAGATAAAATGCATAGATATGAAACCTGGATTATTTTAACCCTTAAACACCTGAGGTGTCACTGGTGACGCTTAAATACAAAATCGCTATTATACTGTAACTTTTCAACCATTAACACGATCAACGAGCCTTCAGAATTTGCTGGAGTTGAAAAGTTACAGTAAATCAAAGAATGTTAACACTCGAGCTCCGGTGATGAAGAGTCAAAGATGGCATGTTTTTCTCATGACTTACATTTTCACTAACAATGTTTTTACATTTTGGTGGCCATTTTGGATCCTCCTCGGCAATCTCTGATGAGACATTGGGGAGGAGTTTTTTTTTTCTCTTTTTTTTTTTTACATTATGGTTGGACCACTAATATACTAATATGCATTGTAAAATGATGCAAAGCCACCTTTCTCTGTCACAGAATCATCTGATTTATGAAAAGTGTTACATATAAGTACAAGGCCACATTTATCTTCAGAATATATTGGAATTACATTAATTGCATACAAGGTTGAAAAGTTACAGTAGTGGAAATAATTTCAACATGGAAGCTATAAATCTCAGTTTAATGGTTAACTGGCTGTTAAAGGGTTAAAAACAAATTTGACATTCGACCCATTGCTCTCAACCTTTTTTTTCCTACAAGAAAGTAAAGCAATATAAGACTCCAGTTTTTTTTTTTTTTTAATTTAGCAGGAATGTTATAATTTTCAACATAATACTACTTGCATAACTTTTGCAGTTTCCCAGTTTATTTTTTACTCAAAGCTCAATCAGTGGATGGTTAGTTTATCTTTGAACTTGAATAATGCTATTTTGAAGTATTGCTATTTAGTATTGTTTAATTTTAAGCTCCTTTGCCCACTTTTAGAGCGATGACCAGGTGGATTCATGCAGTCAAGTTGTTTAATAAAAATTCAAATCCTTTAATCTGATTGGCTAAAATCAACTGATTAAACTAAACACAATATTTTTCTACATTTATCTGATGTTTTTTTGAGTTTCTGTTAATTGTAGCTTCAATTTTCTGTTTTTTGCTGAAAGAAGTATACGTCCTTTGTCTATTTGATGTCTATATTACGTTGTTTGTAGAAAGGAGTAAATCCAGCACTATAGATGTAGGACATTTTGTTAGAAAAAAAAGTGTGGCATGCTGAAGAGTATAAAGATGCAGTGACACTGTGTGTGGTATGCCCTTTTGAATGTTTTTTTTTCTTTCAACAGTCCATTTTCTTGTCCTTGGGGAATTGGCAAAGAGGTGCTAAAAGCCACTGCTGTGTTGACGAGTTGTGCTTCTTCCCTGGAAGAGGTTACCTCCATTATAAACTGGTGAGCATCTCAGCATGATGTTTTGTTTTGTCTCAGGTTTGGACAAAAACTTTTGCTTTTCCACTTTGTTCTGTACAGACTTGAAATATCTGGACAGTGTCAGATTTATTGAAGTGGTTTTCCATGACATTTTCCAGCAATTTGAAGCAATCAAGCTTTAAAATCAGTGACAAAAGAGCATAAAAATCCTGGAAAGTGTTGGTTCGTTTTAACTGTCAGTATTTTTAAGACACTCCTGCTAAGAAACAAAAGCTTTGCTATAATGTTCGTACTGCTCTGCGTTGCCAGATTGGAGATTTCCACCCAAATAGACTTCTTTTGAATGGATTGGGTACTAAAGACACCTTTTTTTAAGATTAAGCCACAGTTTATTTAAGATTTTCTCCAAAATATTATTTTCACACTTGAAAGAAACCATTGGTAATTTATGGCAAAAAGCAATGGTAACATATCTGATAAACAGTTAATTTTTTGCATTTTGCTAGGCTTTTAAATTATGAATTACAAACTTAGAGACAAACTTACAAACCACAAAGTTATTGAAACTCTTTTAAAACTATGTTTACATTTATCTCACAACTATGTGTTCAGCAAAACTTTAATAGATAATATAACAAAACTTTAAAAATCTACTACCGTACTTACTTTTTGAATCATATTTTCAGTCACACTTTGGAACAGGCAAGACTAGTGTACAATACTGTTAAATAGGAATTTTAAAGCAAAAGTCATTTTAATGAGGAATAATTGTTTTTCCGTCTGTAACTTTCCTTCTAGAATTTATTTGTTGTCATAAACATGTGTATGCACTTTCCAATGTGTTGGATGCAATGAAATTAGGAATTTTGGTTGAACTGTTTCTCATTTTTACATTAATTAAATGATTAGATACATTAAAAAAAAAACAGCAGTATCATCCTTATTGAGAGTTTTTGGTACAATATCACACATTATTTGTGATCCGCAAACAAAAAGGCACATTATATTTAAGGCTGTAAAGTTTTCTTTCAAAGTAATTGTACATTTTGTATTTATTCACTGGAGCCCATTTTGTTTTTTCTCAGATGTATTTCCTGGCAGTAAGGTCAAGACTGAGAAGACTGAGGGTATGTTCTAATTTCTTTATTATTTTCTACTTTATTGCACTACATCAGGCAATCACAATTTTCCAGTGCCATAGAAATTACCCAGAAATCTATGTGAAAAACCAAAGTGCATTGATTCTCACTAGATTGGCAAATTTGACCAAATTGCATTGCATTTATTCAATTTTTCATGTAAATTTTTTTTATTTTTAAGAAAGAATTCATGCTTAAAACACAATCAAATGCTCATTTAGCAGGTTTTAACTTTGGGAAATCTGTGACATCATGCTCATCTTTTTAAGAAAACATTTAAAAGTAAGTCCTTTTAAAATCCAGGGTACTAGATAGTACTGTACTATATTGTTTTTAGGGAGGGGACTCAGGCATTACCTAAGTAGTTGTTTTTTTTTTGTTTTTTTTTTTGCGTCTGTTTTATTGGGCTGAAATTTGCCAAGAGGATCTGGCAACCCACTTACCAAACTGCAAAGGTGAAGTTCTAACATAAAACAGTATTTTTCTTAGCAAATACTGGTTAAAAAACAATCAAAACCAAAAATATTAATTTGGCATCTGAAAGCACTACAACAGAACTTAAACTGCACATAAAACTTTATGTTAGTTGTTAAGTTTTTTTATATTTCCACCAATATAGACTGCAGAAAATAAGTACCGTGTTGACCCACGCCTCCACAGTGATCTCCTTATTAAAGCATTAGTAATGCAGAGCTGCATGGCACTCTTCGGGACTGTTTCATATTTTTGGTCCCTTTCAAAGCCTTTACTGGGTGTGGGTGGAAGGCTTCTGATCTTCCCTTGTTCATATTAAATAAGTCAGATTCTAGCTCCCACCTCAAAAACCTATATTCACATTTACACTGGGGGCTTATTGAATGTGAGTATAAGCTTGTGTGGAGCTTTCCTTTCAGCTCAGGCCAGTGAGTTTGAATCCTTTTGAACAGGCAGTAACATGAGGCAACCATGACAGGCAGGACGACCCTTGATCACTGTTAATTACCTAAGTGGTCGTGAAGCTCCCAAACCACCACAGCAACGCTGCTAGCACTCCACGTCAGGGGAGGGTGCTTGTGTGTGTTTTTTAGACCATTGGGAGACATGTATGTGTGCAATTAAGCATCTGTGCACATCTGTGTGTTGCCATAAGCATCATCATTTGACATATTGCCCTTCAAGTGCGTGGCGTGCTCACAGGACGGCGATCTTTGGCATTGTTCAAAAGCAAAGCGCGGTTTGTCAAACCTGTCAAACACAGAGGCACACAAAGGCGCTCTTGAGAAACTCTCCCTTTAATGAAAGAGAGGCCATTTAAGATTTATGAAAGAAGTTTTAAGGCCCAAGTACAATCATCTTGTCATTACACTTGAATTGAAAACAGTTGCATCATCTGTCAGGAAATGATCTTCTTCTTTGGGATTATGGAGCTAATGCTTTGAATTCCCATGTGATTAAACGAGAGGAACAAGAGAGATGCAGGAAAAAAAGTTTTATTCATTCTCAGAACTGCAATTTCATTTTCAGATCTCAGGACATGAAACGGATCAAAACTTGAAAGAAATTTAACCAAAGAAAATGTATAGCTTTAAAAGTGTCCTTGGTCCCTCCGTTACATCATGATTTATTGTTGGGAAGATTTTTTTTTTCTTTTTTAGTCAGTAGAGTGTCCACTTATAAAGGCAGTGCTCCAAACCCAGCTGGTCAAAGTGTCCTTGAAAGTATCGACTAGATTACGACACAGCGCTGATAGACAGCAGATGTAATCCCACTGTTTCTCTGGGGAGGGAATCTGTCAATAAAAAGAAGACCTAATGGCCTAATTTGCACATGAAACTGGCAACACAGTTGAGGCCGCATCCATACTCTAAATATATATCAATTAAAGAGAAACAAAGACAAAATAGACAAAAGCTACTAAATCTCAAAGTACAAAGTATTGAATGTTTTTGGCTCTTTTTTCGATAAAACTTAATTGTTTCTAATATTGTATCTTAGAACTCCCCTCACCTCCACCCTCACATTCCAAACAGGAAGTACCCGCTGGCTCCAAGAAGCCAAAATCCCATAGACTTCTCTTAAGAAACAAACAGCTAATACACATTTATTACATTTGTCAGAATAACAATTCTTTCTCTGTTCTTTTTTAAAAATGTTCTTAATATTTTTTTTTTTTTTCCTGAAGTTATTGAAGTTATAAACTGACCATCTAGGTGCCTCAATAAAAGCATGTGGTGCACGTTGGCCCCCACCTGGATTGTTTGAAATATTTGATTGACAGAGCCCGCTTTCAATGGAGGGGTGTGGCCTTCCAAAAGCTCACTCCTAATTGGCGACATTAGTTGCCATAGTAACGTTGACCACTCGGACCAATCACTGCCTACTATCTCGTCTCGCTCCAAATGAAGGCTTCCGTATTGTGGAATAAAGAAGGCATTTTTTTTTATGGATGATGTCACACTCAGTCAGTCCAGTGTTCTTATACAGTCAGTGTTCTGAACTGTGGCCTACTCAAGCTCAGAACACACCTGCCTTACTTGAGTCACCTTGTATGCCCTGAGTTTTGATGGTTTTCCCACACTTCTAGATCTGATCAAAGGTAAAGAACTGTTTCTGTAAAATACTAAAACAGAGTTGTTTGGATCAAGCACCAGGTTTCCACAATCACTTCCTTGTTTTTGTTTTTTTTTAAAAAGACTTGTCCGTTTCAGGTGGGTCGTGCCCATTATCATAAACGACCGCTTGTAATGCAGCCGCTGAATGGATCTGATGTGTGTTTATGGGCTGCAATGTATTGTGTGAGGGAAGAAGAAGTGAGACAGAAGGAGAGAGATGCTTTGGGAGCTCAGAAAACAACACTATCAAAGGAAGGCTTCAAAGAATATCAGCTGCGTCTCCTGGGTAATTTGTGATCCTGCATTCTTTTGACTTCAAAGGGCCGCTGTGTGTTGGAATACTGCAAGTGGGAGAGTGAAAAGGGGGGGTAGGGTTTGGATGAGGGAGGGGGGGGATCTGATTTCTCTAATAAATGCTGACACCAGGCCTGTTTGATATTAGATTCAGGGAACAGTTTGATTTGTTATCGCCTTTGAAACTCTTCGGATGTCCTTCAGAGAGGCAAGCTGGCTACTGCCGAGTCTGGAGAGCAAAGGGGGGGAGTGCAGGGAGTGCCAGGCTGGCAGCACAAGTGCACAGCTATAAGGATGACCGCTAAAGTGCTATTGATTAGAAATCTCTTTGACGCTTCGCCTGTCTTTGTCAGTCTGTACGCACTCCAATACAGCATAAACAACTCAATGAGACTAAAATAATTTAAATCAGCAGGGAAGATTTGCAGTTTGGCTCAGAGGAAAGTGATTCAACAAGTCTTTTTAAACTTTTATCATATTGAAAGTTGCTGTTTTGTTTGCAACATTCCAGCAGTGTTTTTGTGAAATTTGAAATACGACGTGAAATTTTATCACCACAGGCGTGGGAGTTTGAACAAGAACTGTTTGGAGATGCTCTCTGTCCTCAGGAGGCCTTTCTTGCACTGTTGGCGAGTACAGCAGCAGCAGCCGGCTGGAATATTTGATACCTACCACCGACTGCAGGTGGAAGATGGATATCAGAGGAGAACTCTCTCTGGTAGATAAAAGTATTCACGGCTCCAGAACGGAATAGGAGTTTTGGATCTGTGAAAGGTACCAGTGGTGTCCATCACTCAAAACATGTTACACAACATTCTTAATGAATCAGCTTCAATATGCTTTAGGTTAAGTAAGTCAAATTCATTACAGACAATTAACTACAATCTTTTTTATTTGTTCCTAACAGTTAGAAATTGAAAAAAAATATCCCTTGGTGGTGTAAAAGTATCCCACTAAGCACAGGATGTCTATTAGATACCTATAGACATCTAGCGTGGATGTCTACAGGACAACTCTATTTTGTTTCTCTATGAGATGTCCATATTTTATCTTCATATTGTGTCTCTCACAGTGGACATGCACGCTGGACCTAAGACCCTGCCATGATTTCTAATTGGAATAAATTGCAAAATCGCAGTGTTCAAATACTTGCCTCACTGTATGTATATATATTAGGGCTGTCAATGTGAACACTTGAGATTAATTTAAAAAATGACTGTTAATATTTATTTAGGTAAATTAATTACACTTCACAAAACAACCGTCTTCTGTGTCGTCATTTCTGATAATGCTCACTTTGTTGGACATTATCACACTTACACCATGTTCACTTACAGAAAACTAAATATTGGATCAATTTTTAGTACTTTATTCTTATGAGTTTTTTGGTTTAGATAAATTTTTCACAAAAAGCAGACTATTTTGCCACGTGGTGCGGTGTGCTTTTTTTCTGTAAGATGACAACATGCCGCTGAGCTGGCAAAGGAAAATGATATACATGCGGATCGTCACAATGAGTTAAATAAAACATCAGTTAAGAAAGAAAGTTCACCTTTTACTGCTTGTTTTAGTCCAGATGATGAAGCAAAGGTTTGTTTAAAAGAAGCCGCAGTGATATAAACCATTTAGGCTATCTGACTGGAACTTCTTTGTTAGGTGTGCGTCCACAACCAGCAGCCAATCAGAATTGAGTATTCACCTGGACCCTGGTATAAGTTCATTCACAGTGCAGAAACACAATGTTTGTTTCTTAGCAGACATAAAAGTCTTTACAGTAATTCTTGTCTTACTGTTGATGCTTTTTTGTCCACATCCGAGTTATCACTATAAATATCAAAATTATAGACAACAAAAATTAGGTAAAATCTTGTTTTTGGTAAAAAGCTGCATCTTGGCTGCATATTGTTATATAATCACATTTTACCAACCATTTTATTTTTTTTGCATTCTTTATGTATAATGTTATGAATTCCCTACAAACAGTACGAAAGATGTGTAAAAATACATTTACAATATATGACAAAAGAAAAGAGGACATTGGCATACGTTTCTCAACTAGAAGATAATTAAATGGAACATTTTCAAAACTGATTCAGACAAATACACAAAACACTTAAAGAAACATAAAGCTTCAGGTCTTTTTCATTTAAACATTTAGAAAATGACTTCAAAACATGCTTTACCACTAATTCCCTCCAAAGTTAATGTGGGCATAAAGCAACTGTATTCACTGACCCATGGGATTAAAATGATATTTGATTATTCTGCAGAAGGATTGATGTGTCAAACACCGCCACTGTTTCTATGCATATTTAAGCATACATCACCATTGATCTACTGATGCATCAAACTGTGTGATGAATATTTAAAACTCCAGGCTGGGCATCTAAGTGATTGGCTGTTTATGACATCACCCCTAAGTCACAGATGTTTGATTTATTCCATCCAGGCAGGACACTGGTGGCTTGTAAATGAGATGTAATCGCTATAACATGTGAATGCTCTTGTATTTGTGCCAGCTGAAAAACACTACTGCTGCCCCCCACATTTCAAGCCCCTCCCCACACATCCTGTCAAAGTCCCTCCCTCTCTATTCCATCTCTATATCTGCTTATTAGTGTTGGGTTTTCTACAAAGAACCATCTGGGCATGGCGATATGCCAGCTCAGGAGAGCTATTACTCAGAAAAGACAACCTCCCTTCAACATCTGTGTGCCAGGATCAAAGACGTTTCTGTTTACTCTCCTAAATACCCACTACACACTTTTTTTCTTGTTCCTCCTTCCTTCTCTGTCTACCTCTCATTGTCTTACATCTTCTACTGAAACCTGGTTTTCTTATGATGGAAAATAAACTAAATGCCCCCCCTCACATCCTCATACATCTCCATTATCTCATGCATTAACACATGATCAGTATCAGTTGTGGTGTGGTTGATGTTGAGGTAGACATGGAGCTTTCCATTTCCCTGTGAAGCTGGAATATGAATCTGGAACTGGAAGAGTTCTGATTGCAAAATGAAAGATTGCAGATAAGTTTGGCATTAAAACCAGAAACATCAGGCCCAAAGGTAGAGCATGAGAAGTAATAAAAGTAGTGTTAAAAACAGCACAAAAAATGGTTTTCATGCTTCTAGACTGAGTATTAAGTGACAGGTATGTTGATTTTTTTCTAAAAAAAATCAGAATAATTAGTGTACTTCCTTTCTTCCAAGTCAACATCTTTGGAGGCAACCAAGTTAAGAAACTGCACCAATATACTCATTAGATAAACCAGTGCATACACATACCGAACAAATCTTTTAAGTAAAAAAGTATTTAAGTGCGCCTTATAAATTAACTCTGATTTATTTTTCAAGTTGGATTTATCTATTTTTGACAGAAATCTACCACAAACATTTAAATAAACTTTTTTTTTAACGACTGCTGACATTACACTTCCTACTACTACATTGGCAGCATTGAGCTGACTCCATTTGACGCAAGGTGTCTTTTATTTTGAAAGGAAATTGTATGAAAAAAGTTAAAAACTGTTTCATATTTTGAATAAAATTTATTTTCCCCTTATATTTATGCTTATTTATGTAAACAAAAAAATACTTTTTATTTATCATAATGGTAACATTGACATAAATACGAGTTCATGTCTTATTTTTCCAAAGGAGGAAATGAGCATTTGTGGTCCACAACAGAAACCTGCCACCAGGTCCAATCATGACCCCAGCCTAAGACCCCCCACCTAGCTCTAATGATTGGTTGGACCACCCCAAAGGGAGTTCTGTTACAGAAAATCAAGTTTACCTTTCAGCCAAATAAAAAAAAAAACTCTGGCTGTTTGATCAGAGGGGCAAGTGCTCAGTGTCAGACCATGAGTGTTTCACTGTTCAGAAAAATCAATAGGAATGCTGAGCTATATATGTGCAGGCACTGAAAAAAACATTATCAGGACTTAACAGCTACTAGGGACATCAATCCATTCCTGTTTTGTTGGTGATCGTGGATTATATCACCAGAAGAAAAACAAATATCTTATGTGTTTGCAGTCCAGTTTCATGGATTTAAAGCTGGATATGTTTAGATGACTTCCTCAGAGGTTATGAGACTCTGTGTTTCGTTAGCTCGGCCTTGTAAATAAAGAGGAACGGGAAAAAAGTGTTATCCTTTAAGCCAGGTGCTCTAGTTGAACTCTGCTGACTAAAACACTTCCCTGCCTGCTTCCGCCTGCTTGTCTGACTGTCTTCTCACATGCTCAGTGTGCGTGTGAAGAGGTTACTCAGGCTTTCTGTCTGAGCTGTGAGGATGCAAAGCGCAAATGCGGTGACAGTGTTTGATCATGAAGAACAGGCTTTCTGGTAGCCTAGTCAATGTAAAGCTGAAATTGCTCTGTTGCCGTTTCAAGGTTTTGGCTCAGAACTAATAAAGATTGATCAGTGTTCCTTTCAAGATCAATGCTGACGCTATTTTAGTTATGCTTGTTTGCCGGGATGCATTCTGATCAATGACAGAGCTATTTTTTGTGTCAAGGGCAGGACCTAGTTTGCTTCAGGCAAAGTGAGAGAGACGGGCTTGGCTGACGGACCGTTCAAGGCCGTAAAAGCTTCAGCAGCTCAACAAAACTCGTCTTCTCTGTCTCATAAATATTCTTCTGTTATAAATGCGTTGATAGGGAAATCATTTTGAGGGATTCAGCACTATGTCACACAAAGTTCCAGCCAATACAATGACACTACTGTCAGCTTACAATACGCCACCCACTGTCCCATTAGCTGAGGGAAGCACTTCAGGGGAAGTCCTGCTGGAATGCTGCGTGTGCCGTTGCTCCTAAATCTTTCTTTAAAGTCACATTTCAAACATCTTTTGATTTGTTGTAAAAGTGTTCCCAGTGGTTCTTTATTTATGATTATGCAGTTTTGTGTCAAAATCGAAAAACCCGTGTCGTTTTCTAGGACATAGTTTTGAAGAGCAAAAGTAGTTTATCAGAAATTCACCTCTGAGTTGCCATCATTTCCCATTTTTTCTTTGCTTAAACACTCTGCCGCTTGCTTACAGCCCCTCAAAACTCCAATATAACAACAGATTTAATATTTATTTCTTTCATAAGAAGCTATCAAATATGTGAGATAATGCCCTTCGAGATGTAAATTATTAGAAATGAATGGACTTTGTCGATGCGATCAGCCATTCGCGTACCCCATTAATTTATGAAAATGAACACCTTGTTGGGCTTTAACCCGTACATAGTTGCTAACATTTGTATTGTTTTAGGTTATTTCTGTTGAGAACTATAAAGTCACACATTGATGACAACACAGCAGCAACATTAACGCATTGCAAACAGGGACATACAGAGTGAAATTGAACGTTAATGTAAATAAACTTGAATTATTTTTGCAAATATGACAATAGATAGATTAAAAATTAGATTAACATGACTAAAAATATATATAATATGGTACTTTGTCTGTAAATAGTTAATCGGGATTAATGCAATAATTTAAACCCATTAATTTTATTCATGTGCGTCATGAGAAAAACTCTAAAATAACACAACTTTCATTGGAGTGGGTCTTTAACAACTCTCCAGTACTACTGTACTCACTTCGTCTCACAGCTCTAGATGGGGGGGGTTATTGTCCAAGCTTCCTCAGCACCAAGTTCAGCAGGAGACAGCCAACTGGAGCATAAAACAAGGTTGCGGTCCGCAGGTGGCCGCCAGCTGAGCTCACATGCCGCTAAATTTGCTTTGACAGGTGAGATCACAGCCTCACAGTGGGGTGTTGCACCCAACAGAGTAGGGAGAGGCACAAGGCAGTTGGAGCTCGGCCTCAAAGGACTTACCTGTGCTCTACCGCTCAGAGGAATAGCTAACGAAAACATGTTTAATGGGATTTTTCGTCTGTCCGTGAAACTAAAACACTGATGCTTTCAGTGACTTTCAACAACTCAGATTCAAAACATTTAACACTTTAGGAATCTTTTTAGCTGCATTTTATTCCGTTATATTGCCATTTAGCTTATGTTCTCCAAAATGTTCTTGCTGGTTTTGTAAACAACCATCCTCGGGTTCTGATTAATGCCCCCTTGCTCTCAGCAAAAGAGGAGACATTACTCATGAGGTGCAAGCTGTTTTTGAGTCGAAGTATGATTTTTGTTTGGTTAAAATCCTTACAGAAAGAGCCTTTAATCTTATGTGACCCAGGGGGAGCCTAAAGCTTTCTGGTCTTAAGATCAAATTAAGGATTTACTAAAAATATACTTAATTTTAGAGTCAGCGTGTATTTGCTAGAACGGGACATGCAGAACTTCAACAAAATTTCAGCTAACTGATAAACTTAATGATCCGCTTGGATGATCTTTTGAACTATTGTAAAACTAACGTTCAATTGTTGCTATTATTATTATTTTGCATTTCAAATATTTATGGCCCCAAAAAAGCTCCAACATTAGCACAATGCTGGAGACAATGTGGTAAAGAAAGAGACCAAACAGATATTTTGGGACTGCCCTATTATTAAAAACTATTGGCTCAATGTTAAAGAGGAAATAGAAAAAATATGTTAAGAAGACATTTTTTTATTTGGTCAGTTATCTAACAATAATTTTAATAAAGAACAAAGTCAGGTCATATATACTATTAGTAATTGCTTAAAAAAAAAAGATAACACTTAATTAGAAAAATATCAAACTATAAAACAAAAAAAATCTGGGAAAAACAAAGTAAAAAAGCTATAGCTACATATGAATACCCAAAGTTGAATTGAAATAATATCTACATAAATGAGCTTGATGTCTCATTTACTTACTTGTTTGATTGTTTAATTTTACTATATGATGGTTTCCTTTTATTCTATTTTCTTCTTCTGTCTGTAATTAAAGAACTGACAATGTCCTTTGTGTGTACTGTTCCTCCATTTCTTTGATATATGTTTTGGTTTTGTTATGTACCAATTGTGAAACCTAAAATTAAAAAGTAAAAAAAAATTGAATAACACAGGGTTGGGAGTTTGTGTCCTATTTTCTATGTCACAAATATGCTCCTGTTTAAATTGTTTTATTTATGTCTTCTCTTTATTCTCGGCTATTTCAATAATTCATACCGAGAAATATAATTTTGAGCTTAATTTTCCTTATACATGTCCTCCATCATTAGAAAAAATCCCAAAAAACACAATTCTCAATTCTGAATTTTTTTACATAATTTGTGTACTTCAAGTAGCTCTCGATTATTTTAGTGAGTCAAATGTTTCTACTCATCTCATGGCACTTGTGCTGATCATGCATGCACTTCAACTAATGTTCCAGCATTTCCTAACCTTCTGGATTGTTTAATACATTTTGTCTTGAGTACTTTTTTAAGAGTCCTTAAAAAACACTCGTGTTTTTCTTGTTTTTTTTTTTTCTACGTGACTGTGGTTCCCGATTCCTGCCGAAGACGTGTTACTTATTTTACTCAGATGTAAAACACACTTCCACATGCACACACTCACAATCCTGACGTATCCCAGCTCCAGAGTTGCAACTCAGCAAATGTGGCCGGCAAGGTTTAATTTTCTGCCCCCCCACCTTCTCAGCCCCCAGCTTCATGTATTTTTCATCACCACCATCCTGTTCCCACCCAGTCACTGCCGCTGCGCAATGCTATTGATCGGCGATTAAGCCATCAAACTGTTATAAAGAGGTTAATATTTTAAAGCTGTTACGCCTTCCCCACATTACTGTGCACCCTTCTGTATAGTTTCAAGGTTTTAAGAGTTTCCGCTGTTGTGCAAGGTCAGTTTATGAATGTTTGATGTGATGTAGATGACAGTGTTTTTTTTTTATGCGCTCCTGTAGGGTACTTATCACACGGGCTTTTAGCTCGATAAGCTGATGGGGCTAAAGGTTAAGAAGGACCAGCGTCAGTCACAAAGTGACTGGGGAGGGTCACTCGCTGCAACCCCCTTATGTACAATGTTTCTGGTCGTTGACCAATTTGTTTATGGTAATTCCAATAGATCACCAGAGACCACCGAGCTCTGGCTCTACTCTTAAATAGCGATATTGAAGGTTCAGCATTAATTGTGACCCTTGGGCAAAGAATTTGCAGCCTCATCCTATTTCTGCAACTGATAAGCATCTTGAGTTATTTTAAGGTACTTCTCCAGATGGGCTGCTCTCCTTTACTTTGAGAAATGCATTTGAATTTGAACTGCTTTATTTGCACTGCCACTTCTTTGGGATATAGTGTAAAGTTTCTTGGATTTTCCTCTTATTTTTTTTTTCTTTTGTTGGACACAAATCTATCGTTCACGTTAATAAATAAGTCTTTCTTTATATTTTATATAAATCAATATTATATATATATATATATCAATTTATATATATTTAACTCAGTTATCAGCTTTTCTCCTAGAGATAATACCAGGTACTCTATTTTTTCGGAATGTACTGTAAGTTGCTTTTTATTTAAATTTTTTTTTTTTATTTTTTCATAGTTTGGGCGGGATTGCAGTTTACAGTCAAGTGTGACTTATATGTTATGTAAAATGAAATTCTAGTATGTTAATTTGCCTACTGACGACCGCTAGAGGGCACTGTGGGTGTGTGTATCAGTATTTGCTACTGACAGCAACGCAGAAGAAGAAGTGCAAAAAAATGCCACTTACAGTATATATGATTTTTTTTCTTCTCTAATTTGCATTTTTTTGTTTCTGCAACTTACACTCTGGAGCAATGTACACCTGGTGTGAAACCATGTGCGGGCGGAGTGCGCTCAGTATCTTTTTATACTTCAGTTTACAACAGACACGTATTTTTCTGCAACAGGCGCTTCTGTTCATTTGTGGTTATTTAGATTTTTTTTTTTTTTTGCCATCATAAGGCACCCAAACTGACATGCACCGGAACCACACACCCCCTGTTCTGTAGTCGGCCCATTTCACTGATCTGTGTGTGTTTGTGTGTGTCTGTTTGCTTTTGTGTGTTGTGTGTTTATTTTCATCTTCAGTTAAAATACAAAAATCTGATCGCTTTTGTCAGTCGCTCTTGGCGTAACTTCTTGCTAGGATTGACGCGGATCACTCACAGCTCACGCAAAAGATAGACCAGACGCCAAAACGATCACTGCACTGCACGAGCCGGCCGTGGAAGATCGTGGCGCTTCGCAACAGATGTGTACATACATGATGTACTGATGTACATCATTGGTTAACAAGGGCGCCGAATGGAAGCAGCCTTTGTTCCACAGGGCTTCCGCGTCCGGTTGACATCCAGTGATATTCCAGCACATCCAGCAAAAGGCATCCATTCCGCTAGTCACTGACCATAGACTTTTGTCATTCTAGCAGTGAGCCTGTTTACTTGCCTGCTATAATCAGACAACAGGAAATAATTCGATATATGCAAATTAACTTTGAAAAGGATCCCGGTTAATATTTTCCACCTCTACTGTACTACTTACTTACACCTCAGCTTTTGTGTGTGTGTTTTTATCTTTAGGTATGACATTGTTTGGGTTTTCACTATCAATGATGGGTTTGCCTTAAAAGTACAGTTAAAATTTTACTAAATGACTGTAGAAAAGCTGTAATAGAAGTGTAGAAAAAGCAATACATGAACGAATGTGTGCACACATGACGTTGAAAGTCCTCTGCACTAAAAGCACAGGCAGCCTAGCTAAAAGAATCACCTGAACAAAATAAGATAAATAAATCATGAATTTTCCGGTTGGGGAATAGCGTGGTCATAAATAAAGGGAAGAGTCACAGTGTTTCAGATGCACTTATTGCACTTGATGTGAGGGGCAGGACCAGGAATAAAAAAAAAAGGAAACAGTAACAGAGGTTAACATACAGTGCAGTCAATGGCTATAAAAATGGACTGCACTGGGGTCAGCATGTATTGCTGGGTAATTCTTCATTTGGGGGAAGGAAAGGCCGGTGTGACAGCCGCTCTGTGGCTAAAGCTTTATCCTGGGATGTCTGTGGGGTAGTGAGGATAGGAAAGAGGAAGACTTTGCTACAGAGGGTTTTTCCTACAGAAGCTGAATATTGGGTGGCACAGGAACATTTTAGTTTCTGGTTTCTTACAGCATCAGAGGTTAAAAAGCACTTATAATACCTTACAGAAGGTTTTCTGAAGGTAATTTCTTTTTATGGGAATGACAAACTTTGTTTTTCCCCTGTAGATGTTGACTGATTGTAATTGGAATTAAAGTATTGAAGGAATTCTACTCACACTTTATATTGGTTTCATGACAGGTATGTCCTTATCCTAATATATATATATATATATATATATATATATATATATATATATATATATATATTTGGCTCCAAACTGTTTCTAAGTCATTTGATTTTGAGTATCTGGCAATACCTGTTCTTTCCTACAATGTAATGGATTTCTGTAACCTGATCAATATTTTACTGTATTGTCAATAGTAAAATACTGTACAAACGCTTTACAGTATTTCACTGTAAAATGCATTGAATTGTGGGAAATTACTGTCAAATGCATTGAATTGTGAGAATGTACTGTCAAATGTAATGAATTGTGGGAATTTACTGTAAAAAGCAATGCATTGTGGGGATTTCCCTTGTCACTACTGTATTTCCCCAGTTACTGTGGGCAGTTGGTTTAATGAATCAACAATTTAAGAATAATTTTAGGAATTAGACTAAAACAAAACTAAACAACAGTTGTTGAAATTGTTTTCAAATTAAAACAAAATTTCACCACCATTGAAATTATAGGTACATTGATGCTGTGGTACAGTGGTCAGCCTTATTAACTCGGTTCAAGCCCCAGTGGGAAACTTCGTGTGCTGAGTTGTTTCTTCTCTCTGTGCATCTGTTCTTTACATTTGAGTTGACTTGAAACTGTTCAGTGGTGTAAAATAAAGGATTGTATGTCTGGTGTTGCATTGATCTAAGAACTCACTCAGGGTGAACAGAGCCTTGGCTAAAACAGCTGGAAGAGTAGTCGCAATATGCTATTTTTATAGTGTACCTATTAACACATATAAAGGGATTTAATGTTGTTTTTCCTTTATTGCAGTTAAAAAAAACATTTTTACGTTTTGGAGCTTTTCCAGTTCTTGTTATCTCACTGCTGTCCTGATATGTGTATGTTTTTCTGTCTGTTCTGTCCTCCTTACAACCCAAAAGGTCACAGCAGATGACTCCTCTTACTGAATCTGATTCTGCCGAAGGGTTTTTCCTAATCTTCTTTAATTAGTGGGACTTTTCCTTTCCCCTCAACGCCCATTGCTAGCTCAGTATGCAGAGATTACACAGAAATCCCTCTGATGCAACCTTTTGGTCACTTTTGTAGACTAATGGTGAAATACACTGGAGTAATGAAGACCAAATTAGATCAAAATATTTATGATGAATTTAAGTTTTTTTTTTTACTTTTTTTGTTGCACCTTTATAAATCAACTAAATAAAAGTGATTGAGTGTGCAATGTAATAATCTACACATTTAACTGAAAGCACAACATAGCATGTCTTAAAGCTACATCCCTGACCTTCTTAGCTTAGTTCAGTTTTGGCTGATCAGTCTATTAGGGACACATTTAGTCATCTCAGAAGAGTGTTCTTGTGGGGTTTGAATGCTTTAGTTCTGTTTTTCAGTCGTGTTCTTGTGTTTTGTTCATTTTCTATTTGCTGTTTCCTCTCACACCAGGTTTAGGTTGCCAATCATTCTCAGCTGTCTTGATTTGTCTTAATGACCCCCGGTGTATTAAAGTGTTAGGTTTTCAGTTCTTTCTTGTCAGGTTCTCTGTTTTGTCACATTTCTCTATGGGTTTGGTCATGGTCTAGTTTTATTATTGATTGGTTCAGTTTCTACCACCACGCTTGGTCTCCTGCATGGTTCCTGACAGCTTTGTACCAAATTTATTTTCCATCTACTGTCCCCCAGCTTGCCAACAATAAACAATATAATAAAATATGTTTACATGCATGCATGCATTTATTTTTTTAAGTCAGGTATTCAGGTCTTCCCGACAGAATTCTCCCACATCTCGCTAGCTAAAGACTAAATGAGATGCCACCTAACTTGTTTGGGGTGGCAACAGGTGGTAGGGTTTGCCCAGGGTGACATTGAAGCTAAACCCACAGCTGACTTAGACTATTATCTATCGTACTGAATAGTAGCCACATTTTAGCTGGATAAGTTTTCAGCTAGCTCAACAGATCACGTTTCACAATCGCAAACGTATTCATCTGATATGCCTGTTTTCTGTCCGTCAGTCACTTTTTTTAACTGCTTGGCAATCAAGACAAGTGGCTCATATAATAAAAGGGGCCAGTCTCCATTAGGGCCTGTCAGTTTGTGCTGTTAAAGTCCTTACACTTTGCTCCAGGGCAGAGCTGGATAGCACGCTCTCAGTGTCCCAATCACTGTGATCACCTGTGACAAATCACAGGCACCGATCAATACTCGGCTCTCCTCAGGAGACCCGAGTATTATTGTAACTTTGCAGTCCGGTGTGCCTCCTTGAGGTGGAAGCTTGTGTCTAAAAGGCGACACAATGTAAGCTTTTGTACCTGAAAGATGAGTCGAAAGCAGAATAAAGTAAAAGTGGCAACACAAATAGAAGCTAGTGTGTGGGAGATTTAGTAGAGCCGTGGGGCACACTGTCCTCTTTCAGAGCTCCACTGAAACTTTGAGGGGGCAGTTGGACAATCCTTATTTGTTTGGGGCTAAATTGCCAATCCCTCACATGGGAATGGACACTATTGTGTTTTTTATAACAGCGTCTCAAAGCAAAAAAAAAAAAAAGTAAGTTTGTACCACAAATATTCTACTTCACGTAGGGGGATATAAAAGCTGTTTGGGTGAACCAAACAAGCAAAAGCATGTACGAATCCACTTGTCCCCCCTTTGTCTAATGTATTTGTGCAGGATGCATCTCTTGCCTCTTCATCACTTCTGCTATCTGATCTGTGGTAAATAAACCTATTAATAAACTGTGTATGAAAAAAATTAATTGATCAGAATCGACTGGGGCAGTCGATTCCGCCCCCTCTGACCATCACCGGGACATTCATACGCAATCATACCCCAGTGGAGGGAGCCCCACTGGAGGCAAGGAGGGTTAAGTGCCTTGCCCAAGGACACAACAACAGTTAACTGGCAGGAGCGGGGATCAAACCGCCAATCCTTCGATCATGGGCCAACCTGCTCTACCACCTGAGCCGTTAGCTTCTTCCCACTCTCTTAAACTATTAATCAAACTCTATTTGACTATTATCAGATTCAATGTATGTGTGAACTAGGGGTGAAACGATTAATTTATTATGATTGACAGCAGCCAATATTGGTCCATCTTAAAAAAAAACGATTTGACTCCAACACATCTTTAGACAAAAATTCAACCAGTGTGACAGATAAATATCTGGGTACTCAATAGTGCAGGTGAAGTTTTCCAGATTTCTTGTCAATTTATTATCAACTTGCCTCAGACTGATCTAGTTCAGTGGTGTCAGAGTCGAGGCCTTGAGGGCTAGCGTCCTGCTGGATTTTAAGAAATCTTGCTTCATCTGCTGCTGATTAGGTCAGCCAATAAGAAGCTTCTATGGGAGGTTAGTTGGAAAACATGTTGGACAGCGGCCCTCGAGGCCTGGAGTTTGATACCTGTGATCTAGCTGGATGGTAGGAATAAAAATCGGTTAATCAGTTAATTAATCGTTGAACTTTATTATAAGTGCAAGCATGTCCATTTGTGATTTGAAGCACGCATAATGTCAAGGCAATAGCAACATTTTATTTTATACATTTTCCAATCAAAATTGAATCAATAATTCTTGTCTGCCTCCCCTCCCCCATTTAAATTGCTTAAAATAAACCAATCGATCTAATTCCACCTTCTAAAGTCCTAATAATGGCTACTAGTCAAATAAGGTACTTTAAAGTGCTGATACTAGTTAATAAATCAGTTATTGTTGTGTGAGGCCCAAACACTTGTCAGATTGAGATCTACACAAAACAGTTGGAGAAACAGTCCGAATGAAGCTTTAGACAGATGGAGCAATCTCCCCAATGAGCTCAAGTCTGAACTTAAAGGAACCTGCTTGTGCCTTTTTTTTGGACAAAAAATCACACCCTCAATGTTTCATTTAAAGTACTTTTACTGTATTTCTCTTGCATTTAACCTTCCTGTATGCTCCAAAAAATGCTTTTTAGTTTCAGAAAACCTCTTTGAATGCCTTCTTTGCAGTAAAAATAAACTTCCAAACTAAAATAACCTGCTTTACCATTCCTTCCCTTCTGCCTCTCACTGGCTTTTAGAACTTCACTCTTTTGAATGTTTAGTCCATAAAAGATCAACCCTGTATCTTTCCTATTTCTCTCTTATTTTTATTTCTAGACAAATATTCCCTAAATTAGGTAATTGCACACACCAATTACAGGCTTTTCCTACATTTTCTTATTACAGTCTGCTAATAAGCCTGCTCTCCTGTTTCTGGCAACCACATATGTTGTGTAGCTGCATTGTGATTGGCCGGCGTTCTCATTAAAGCCTAAAAAGGTGAACTTTACATAACTTTTGCTAAAGTACTACATGCAAAACCACAATTTAGTTTAGCAACACTCAGTAAAAATTCATCAAGATCAGGAAGAAGTATCCCTGCTGTGTATGTACGGATCATGGCGAAGGTCTTAAAATTATAGCTTTCCTGACATTCTATTAGTACACATTCAAGTTCAAAACACACACATGCACAAAATCACATGCTATACGTTCACAGTGTTCCAGACGTCCAGCTGTTCCCTGTCTTCATTAATTTGTTGTGAGCGGTGTGGTTTTTTTTTCCCACTTGTCTGCTGCATTTTGTCGCTGGTCTTTGTTCCCTTCTTTCTCCCTCCACCTTCCTCCCAGCTCATGCGGAGCCCCCCCCTGCTGCGGCTGCCTCCAAACACCATCCACCCACCGCCACTACCTCTGTGCCTACGAGAGTTAGTCTCTCATTATTGGTCCTCGCTGCACCCCAAATCAACTTTCTCGCCCAGTATGGTGTCAGAGCTTCTGTGGAGTATTGTCTCATTATCTAACCCCATTATCTCCACAGACAGCAGAGATGCAGGGCTATAAAGGACATCAGACACTCCCCCTCGGTCAGAGGGCCCGGGGCTCCTGGCAGAGATAACAAGCGATTAAGACAGGCCAAAGGTTTTATTTGCTCCCATCAGTAAAATCTGAAAGAAAACTATCGCTGAGGTCTTGTCTGTGTTTCCTAATTTTAAGGAGAAAAGACTGTAATCACCGCATGTGTAAACAATTTCCATCTTTGGGTTTGTTGAGTTAAAGAAGGAAAGATCAAAGTCTGACGACGTATTCGCAGTTTTTCAGGCATAAACAACCACATGAAAAAGAAATTCTGACTTTGTACGCTGCTTCCAAAAAACAGTTTTTTTTTTTTACAGTTTTCACAGAAACTTTCCTCGTATTTTTCTACTGTTAAATGTTCTGTATGTTTAAACAACTGTATTAACAGTATTTCAATTCACCAGAAAAATACATTTTTAGAAAAAACCTTTTAAGGATTTGGTGCCAAGTTAAAGTTCAAACTTTTACCCAGCAAAATGTGTTTTCTCTTGCAAAATACAGGCATGCATGGTGGACAGTTTTCACAAACAAAAGTTTGATTATGTTGTAAGACAAACAAAGCTTTATAAAAAGAAATTCTGACTTATTGCTACAGTACAATAGAGTATTAGGCCCAAACGTATTTTTTTACAATACGATTTTTAAGTAAAAAATTTAAAAGAAAAAAAAATTTAAATTACAACAATAAAGTTGAATATTTACATTTTTAAAAGTTGTAGCCGAAATTTATGACTTTTTTCTTATGAATTTGCCTGTTTTAAGTTTATGACTTCTTTCCCACAAATTTATGTTTTAAAGTTGTTAATTTATGACTTATTTTATTGTAATTTTGTGTTTTAAAATTGAAAGTCTATGATATTTTTCTTGTAAATGTAAGTTTTTAAAATGGTAAATTTGTGACTTTTTTCTCGTAAATTTACATTTTAAAGTTAGAAATTCATAACTTTTTTTCTTGTAAATGTATGTGTTTTTCTCAGAAATTTAAACCTTTAAAATGTGGAAAAAACAAGAAAAAACGCTTACATTTATTTGTATTAAAATTGTAGGTTTATGACTTTGCGCTTAATTTATTCATCATTCATCTTCTAAGCTGCTTGTCCCTTTCAGGGTTACGGGGCTGCCAAAGCCTAAGTTTACGTTTTTAAAATTGTAAATTTTCTCTTGTAAATTCACATGTTTTTAAGTTGTCACTTTATGTATTTTTTCCTCATAAATGTAAACTTTTAAAACATGGAAATGTACAAGAAAAAACAAAAATTTACAGGGAAAAATTACATTTAAAATGAGTGAAACGATAAGGATTTCAAACATGTGTAACGTTATCAATAAACATTCAGGTTACCTGTTCAAATCTAAGACAGTTTGACCAAATTGAGTTTAGTTGGTCTGTCCTGCTGCTGCACATGGCGTTCCCTTGCTGGACTATATGTTCACTTCAACTTTTATCACCCAATATTACTTTTTTTTTTTTTTTTGGTGGCCCTAATACCCCAACCAACCAAATTTTGCAAGCAACTTGAACTTGTTTTGTTTTTATTTATTTATTTAAAAATAGCATTTCCCAAACCAACTAAACCAGAATTAAGATGTTCACTTCACACAGTCTGTAACCATGGTTACAGGTTCCCTTGTGGTCTGCTTTTGAAGGGTTTGCATTAATATTGTGACAATAATTTTAAAAATACGTCTGTAAAAAAAAAAAAAACATATCCGTAATTGTGCATATTGAGAAATCAAAACCATAAAATAAAATCTCTTTTTATTTGGTACTCTTTGGGTAAGCTTAGTAATCATGTTCATACTGTGTTGTGACATCACCATTTTCCTATCCATGATCTAGTATTTCGGAGCTTTTTGACTAATCTTTGAAATATTTTAAGTAAAGCAGGCAACATGCATGTGACACCTTCAAATGTCCAATCTTTTGGGCTGAGAAAAACATTATTTTGGGGGTAATGGTGGACTCTCCAGACACTGCACTCAGTCTCACTCCGATCATGTTTTGATCTATTTTATTATATTTACCAGTGTTTTTTATCATTATTATAATTATGTGGTTTTTAACCAAAATCAACAAATCTGTCATTAAAAGTTGGTCTTTAAGTTGTGGGCGTCCCCCTAAGGGGTCTGTTTGCACCCTCCTGTTAGCTTACACAACCTAACATCACCGGTGCAACAAAAATATTAGCAATATTGGAGCTATTACACCGTACGTTTCTAAACGGATGCAGCTGGGATGTGGTAAATGAAGACGTACATGGATCTATTTGTCTGCAAGTGAATGTATCAGAAACGGAGCTGGTAGTTTGGGATCTGGCCATCATATTTTTAACATATAAGCTTTTGTTCAAACTGCATTCTTTTTTGTGTGTCTGCTCCTGATTTACAACAATTTTTAAAAGAAATAATCTAAAATTCAATTTTACGTTTAATTCTCTTGAAATATGTCCTCTATTGTCAGAAAATACCACAATACTGTATTTAAAAAAACATTTTTTATTGGAGTGGGTCCATAAAGTGATTGTATTTAGTTCAGTTTGGAAAAACTCAGGATAACACACAAACATCTGAGTTCCTTCTAGTCCGTGGTTCCATTCACGGCCCGGCCTACATGTCAACGTGCTCTTGGGTCGGTCACCTCTGAATGACTGTAGATGATGTGGATGCTTTTGATAATTGCAGCAGGATTTATTTTTATCTTCTTTTGATGTAGCTTGGGGGGAAAAATGTTTATTGGTTACAATTTGAACAAATCTAAGTTTTACCTGTGGCTCAGCTGGAGCTTACAAAACCTGAAAAAAAAGAAAAAAGTATATTATTAACCAATGTATGTCAGTGTTTACACCTGGGTCTTCATCTCCTACTTGAGTCATCTTTTCTGCTTCCTTCTGTCTTCTCAGAGTTCCAGAAAGTAACACGTGACATCCATGTAACTGTTTCTCTCTTTTTTATGGTTTTAGGATGGGGGTGGAGTGGGGCTGGCGAGGACACAGCTCTGAGAGGGAGGAGGAAGGAGGGTGGAGGTGTGGGGGGGTTGTCTGTCCTAGGAGACAGATGGCGTGGGGAGCTGGTCCATGATGGGTTGGTGCTGGACGGGCTCCATGTGCTGTAGTGGGTAACAGGGGCCCAGGGTGGAACGTAGGCGGCACTCTGATCCTCGGCGCCACAGTATTCCTCAGGCACAGGAGTCCACTTCCCCCGCCCATCTGTTCCTTCCATCGCAGCTATGGCACACGTTCCCATAAACACATGCATGGACGCAAAAATATACGCCAGGCAGCCATGCACAGGCATTCGCTTGCACGCATACGTCAGGCTGCCCCCTGCTAATTTTCAGCTTTGGGTTCAGCTACAGTGCACTCTCGGAACGTTCCTCCGCTCCATCTTACAGAATTAGCAGGTTCGACTCGACTCCGCTTCTACTCGCATCTCGTGTCACACCAACTGTATCTGGTATTGATAGCACAGCCATTTGTGCAGTCTTTCATCGCATTAAAACGCTCCCACATACATCGTTTGAGGACCTCGTCTTTGCTGTAAAGCAGTAACTACAGACTGAAGATGAAGACGAGAAAAAAAGATGGAGGGGGGGGAAAAAAGCAAAGCATAGCTGCAACCAGCCAAAAAACATGGTGCCATAAGGTGTGGAACACACACCAAAGGATGATGTGTGACTGTGACTGATGCAAATTTTTTTCTCAAACCATAAATGTTTTCTTAATTAGTGTGGTACCACATATCCTGACACATGCACAGTGTCAAAAGGTTGTTGGTGGGTTGAAGTAAGAAGAAGTGAAATGCAAAACATTTGTTATAACTACATGTTTTTTTATCTTTCAAATCTGATGTGACACAAGTACAGGGCTATTGTAAGTGGTGAGTCATTTCTCTCTTTTCTTATCAAGATTGTACAGTGAGCCAGCAGGGAAACCCCTGGAAATGTCGATATTCTAAAAAAAAAAGGAACACAAGCAGCTGGAGGATCTACTCATAGATCGGCACAACTGTAAGTAAAAAAATCCACATGAAAAATAAATAAAGACTGTTGCTCAGTAGTACACTAGTGACCAGTGTTGGGAACATTGCTTTAAAAAGTTAATAATTAAAGTTACTCACTTCTTTGTTCGTAAAGTATTTAACCTCTTATGATCCAGTCTTGGTTGATATGCCTTTATTTCATAGTAACAGGCCAGTTAAGCAGAATTAATGTGGACGCCAGGTCCTAAAGGTGCATTCACACCAAACGTAATTCGTGTGGCAGAGGCAGCCAGCTTCAGTTCAATTCAATTTTATTTATATAGCCCAATATCACAAAGAAAAAAGGCCCCTATTGGGCTTCATGCCGGTAATTTTACAGATGCAGAAAATTAGTCATAAAAATGAACAATAGCTAAAAACTGAACAAACTAAATAAAACTGGTCATCCCTGCCCTTAGACCCTCCCTCCAGGTGAGGAAAAACTCCTAAAGAGAAACCGATGTTAAGTCAATGTTAAGTCAATGGTACAGGCGCTCTCTGAGGCAAATTGAAGTCATGCGGCGCGATTTGAGTGGCTGGCGTGGTACGAGAGTCTGCCAGCTGCTCTATTTGAGTGGCGAGGCGCCAATCGGGCGGCACAGCCAAGATGTAAATACCTGAACTTTGACAGGTTGGCCAATCAGGAACTCAGCTTTGGGCATTTGACGTTTTCAGTGATCAACTAGAGCGTTTTTGTCCTGTCGCAGTGCAGCGGTTCTCTGGCTGCAGCCAAAAAAACGACAACACTCAAAACGTACATTTTTGACGCGTTGATTTGGGAAGATATAGTCATTATTTTTTATTACTGAAGTACCGGAACTGAAACTAAAGAACCACTTTGATACTGGAACCAAATAAAACCCAATCGGTGCGCAACCCTTGCCAGCTCTGGTCTGGAGACAATAAAAAAGGGAAAAGGTCTAATATTATTTTTCCCCCTCGGATTAATACGAGACAGTCAGCCTTCAAGCTCAGCCACAGAGACACAGAAACACAGGGTAGCCAGCTGTCATACAGACACAGCCCCTGTACTGGGAAAATCTTTTAATAATATTTAATAACTTTTCTTTTAATAATCTTTTACTAATAATCTTAAACCCAAACATGGAGACCTGGTTACCAATGTTCTCTTCACAATGAATAAACCTTATTTCTCAACATCATAAATGTCTTCCATTCATTCTAAGTGAGAAAAGCACAGACAGAGCTGGTAGCTCCTCCCACATGCGGCCGAGGTGTCAGAAACAAATTTTTTTGACAGACGGCAAGCAGGGAATTCAACGTGCGGCACAAGAGGGGTGGGGCACGCAAATTTGTCGTACGAATCGCATACAATGTGAACGCACCTAAGTTAGTAAACAGTAAAAATATCTGATGTTGTGTCCGAATTTTGATTTTTCCTCATCTGTTTTCAAAAATTTATTAAAATGAGTTAAACAGACATATACTTGCATGTGACCATTAGAGATGCCATAATACCAGATTGAAAACTGAACCGTACACTCACTGGCAACTTAATGAAAATGGGTTCACCAGACTCTCAAAAACTTACTGATGATTACACGTTTCTAATTTGAGCCACGGAGCATTCAAACTTGACAAATGTAGGTTTATATTGTGATATTTATTGCCTGAATTAAAAAAATAAACTATATCGTGATATCGTCAAATTCTGAGGGCATTTAGGTCCAAAATTGAAGATCCACCTTAACATGGTATTTCTTCTCTTTTTCACAGAACACTTTCCTTAATTCCACCTCTTCAAACCTCCTTCTTACCCTCTCCTCATCAAATGTATTCCTCTTGATAATGTGCCTTTTAAAGTGCCATTTATTTACAAAAAGCAAGCTGTCTTTGCTTTGAGTCAAACCACTTAAAATTAAATAGATCTCATTCCCAGCTGTGCATTTTAAGGCAAATGAAAGGCGCTATTTGTCATGATTAAAATAAAAAATATTCAATTTGAAGCTTTCCAAGTGGTTTTTAACATATCCTCCACTTATTAACTTTTTAACTGTCATTGAAAATTACACTTAAACAAACAGTTTATTTTGTTGGGAAGACATTTAACACAATAACAACACATATGGCATTCCACTCAGCAGCAGGGTTTTACTATAAAGAGGGACCCTTAGCCTGCTGTCTGAAAGCCAGTTGGGGAAACATTAGACCTTAAATATTAATGTTGTAATATGGCATTGTTGGAATGCTTACTGAGCTGTGGGCTCCAGGCCTGCTGGGTAATTTGTCATACTCCAGAAAGCTCACAGCAGCCAGAAAAGAATGAATAGCAAAGCATTTCACCTGAGAAGAAAAATGCAACACATTTTATATCTGAAAAATTGAAATCACTTTGTTGTTTTATTGCCTTTTTCATCTTTGGATAACAAATAATAACAAGAAAGGAAAAGAAAAAAATCACTTTTTCTTCTGCAAAGTATTCTGGACGTATAGATATATATTGAATTTTACAAAAACCAAATGTTTGCATTCAGAAAGACGCCACATAATATTTGAGAATCAAGAGCTAGAAAATGCTTTCAGCTCAACTGTCAAAGCAGCCTCCGCTCCTCTGTCTCTCTGTGTGAATCTTTCAGCAACAGATGGCTAATGGAGAAATCAGCAACACGTTTATTTTCTCTGTCCTTTATTTGAACAAATATGTGTCATAGTTGGATGGATACCCAAGCACGCATATTTAGAAGAATATTGATTGTGTTCCAGGAAGATATTTTAATCCTTCGTCATTCAGTGAAGTAAATTTGTGGCTTTGATTATACTTTGACTTTTAGAAGTAATCCAGTGTTCAACTTTCTGCTAAGAAATAACAAAATAGATATGAATATTCGTCAATTGAAAAATCTTACAAAATATAATGTGGTGCAAATGAATGACCAGTGGTCCCCCCACACAGACAAAGTGAATAAAAAATATATAGTGCAGTGGTCCTTTGCTTTTTTATGGTTCAACTTTTGTGGATTTTTTTTTGTTTGTTTTTGTTTTACAGCCTTTAAGTCCCCTTTGACTATTTTTTTTAATTTAAAAAATATTTTTTATGTATGTTTTTTATATAAAAAGTCATTAACTTGCACAAAAAGCTTGTTTAATAAATTTACAAATTCACGCATTTTACCTCACTCTTCCAAAGACAGGACAACAGACGAGATCCAGCCGCCTCAAATATTTTATACATTTCATATTATGTAAATCTGAAAAAAATAAATAAATAAATAAAATGTAGCAATCTAAAGGTGTACCACATCCACTTAATTCAGCACTGGTGTTACGTTTCCAAAAAAGTTAACATGCAAGTTTTTACTGATGTGTCTCATGTCACAGTTGTTTTTTAAATACACCCTGGTTAGGTTTTAGCCATCTTTTATGCTAATACATTTTTAATAGTCAAACATTTATTGCAAAGAGAAATTGACTTTGCTATGATCAGGTTTTTTATTTAAATTGACTAGAATTGCACCAATAATGGCTCTGTTGGCTGCTTGTAGGACTGTGCATGTGAAACCTGGGTTAATTTCTCAGGGTGCACAATGTGTTTAATCCAGTGTGTATTCTCAGGTTAGCTTGACCCAAACTGTATAGCCACAAGGGCGACTGAGTCTATGTCTCCCTGTACTGGACCACAGCCCGGATAAAATACATCAGAAAGGACATCCTGCATAAAACTACGCACGTATCCGAAACATCTGATTTGCTGTGGTAACCCCTGGAGGGATATGCAGAAAAGTGACCAACCAGAACTAATAACAGGCTTTGTAGAAAACTATAATAAGCTTCAAACATTGTTCCACTTTATGTTGTTTTGAGGCATTTCTTCATATGTGTTGATAAAAGGAGGTTATGTTGGTTTTCAACGTTTGGTCAGAGGGACTGTGGGTGGTGGGGAGAGACCGGTGACACGGGTGGTGGGGTCGGACTAGAGTGCACATGCGGTGAGAGGAGGGTCACTGATGTGAATTCCATCGATTGTAGGCCTCCTGACAAGTGTTCAGTGATTTCCTGTCCCTAGCAGAAATATTGTGCTTGTTAATCCATTTGAATGGGAGCAGCATGGGGGCTCTGTGAACAAGGCAGAGTGTGGCTCTCTGTGTGTGTGTTTGCATGTGTGCTTGGAAATGGTAGATTGGGGGGATCAACGCAAACAGGATGCTAATGAGCCTTCGCTAATCAATGTGTGCTTAATCAGCTATTCAGCTCTGAGTGGCCACGGGAAGGATAAAGCAGAGGAGCGGGCAGAGTGTTGGGTGGAGTTCATGAGAAAGTGCAGGCCCAGCCTCTGATTCACTCCCTCTGCTGAGAAGATTGGCTCTCAAGAAGTCCTCGGTGAATGCAAATGTTCTTTCTTGCAGACATGGAGCGGCGTTGTTGGGGTTTCTGAATCAGCAGAGCTGCTACTTCACTCCTCTGAAAATAATCTAATGATACACAGTGTAAAAGATGATGACACCATGATTTGTGTTCGCTTGAGTGCATGCATGAAAAATATTATCCAATTCATACATAGCCGAGGAAACGCATTAACTCACAAATGAATATTCTAGTAGGGAGGTTGTGGATCCTTCTTTGATATTGCATTTAATTTCCTGTCATTATGTCGGATCTTACAGTTATGTGACTAATAGATAATTTACCCTGACGAGTCAACATCTACAAGTGTCGTCTGTCTTGAATAATGCAGCACATTTGTCATCCATCAGATTCATTTTTTTCTGTCCTTTTACAGATATTTTTTATTACAGTCAGTTGTTTAGCAGCTAAATTAAATCATATTTAGTGATCTCAGGACCACAATTAGTTAAAGTATGTCTCAAAACCCTCCTATTATCAGGCATGAGTGAGTAAAAGACTCAGTTTATCCACAAGATATTTACAAAGAAATAAATGTATAATTCTGTAGATTATATGTAACTGGAAACTATGTTGAGAGATGCTGAACTCTCACAGCACAGCATGTGATATCATCACAAAGCTGAGGATGTGTATGTTTTTCTGCCTCATTAGGTCCCTCCATGGTTTAAAAGCAGATTTTTAAGAGACCAGAGAACTTTATGAGGACCAAGGATCAGTCTAATCGCAGTGATGTTACTCTATGACTTCTTCTTTAGGATGAAGATTTTGTAAAGTGACTTAAAATTTGGCATCTTTACTTTTTTCTGTAAGAGAAAACACATTTTTTTTAGCATAAACTAAAGCTCAACATCAAAAAATTGCCTGTTAGACAGTGTTTGGTATTAAAGGTAATTTTTTTTTTTAGATTTTATTTTGGAGAATGATTGAGCTTTTTTACAATAAATTTTAAAAACACACTCTAATGAAAATTGTGTTCTTGGCATTTCTAACATGCTCTTGCAGCATTTTTTTCCAACGCATTCTCACTCCCAACTCGCTATAAACGGACATGTAGTTCGGGCGCCCTCCACGTCACTTTTTGACATTTTGGGTGTCCCAGACTCATCTTTTGACATGCTGGCTGTTCATATAAAATCAGGGGTCGTCAACCTCCAAGGTCATCTTGGTACATGGACCACAGACGCTAATAAGGGGTCCTGAACACTCAAGACGCGGACCAGTACTGTTCCAATTCCGAAATGCAGACCGGACCGGTACTCTAACCCGGTACCGGTTCCCCATTCGTTACCGCGCACTATACCACATCCTATACCTCGTCCTATACCTTGTCCTTTACCTCGTCCTGTACCGCGTCCTATACTTCGTACTGTTCTGCGTCTTATACCTCGTCCTATACCATGCCCTGTACCGTGTCCTGTTCCGTGTCCTGTACCTCATCCTGTACTGCATCCTGTACCTTGTCCTTTTCCGTGTCCTGTACCGTGTCCTATACCATGTCCTGTACCGTGTCCTGTACCGCGTCCCGTATCGCGTCAGGTACCGTGTCCCGTATCGCGTCCCGTACCTTGTCCTGTACCGTGTCCTGTACTGCGTCCTTTACTGTGTCCTGTACCATGTCCTGTACCGTGTCGTGTACCATGTCCTGTACCATGTCCTGTACCACCTCCTGAACCTTGTCCTGTACCGCATCCTGTTCTGCGTCTAAAGGGTTGGGGACCCCTGATTTAATTTGGAACAGCCAGCACGTCAAAAATTCGGCAAGTTGGGAATACCCAAAACGTGAAAAAGTGACGTGGAGGGGCCCAGAACCATAGGTCCATATCCAACAGGTTGGGAGTGAGAATGTGTAGTTAATTTCTCATGAAAAGACATATAAAAAGAAAATTAGACTTAAAATTGTACTTCTGAGTATTTCTCTATTTAAATTGTTGTGAATTCAGAACAGACAAAACAAATGCAGTTGGAAAAATAACTTATTAATGACATATTAAACCTATTTGACCTTTTGGCTGTTTCTTTCTATTATGTTTTTCTAATTTTATTATGCATATGTGAACTGACCTCAGCTTCCGGTTCTGAGGGGGCAGAAGTGGTTGTTGGTGGTCTGCTGCTGTAGCCCATCTGCTTCATTGTTTGACATGATCAAAAACAGTAGCTTTTGTCTTGCTTTATTTATCCAGGATTTTCAGGACTTTCTATTATCTCAAACCACAGAGTCAATTTTTGCCTGACAGCAATGAGGCTTTTTCATCCACATAGCTGCAGCTCACTGAATATTTTACCCTCTTTTCTTTAAGCTTTACAGATGAATGTGCTCGACAATACAAGAAGTTCTGCAGTTTCTGAAATACTCAGATCTCTTGCACTAACAGCAATCAAATTTACAGCAGAGCTTTAGCTCCAGTGTTGACTCTCTGAAGACTTTTGTAACTCTTCAACTGTTTATGCGATTAACGTGATTCCAGCTGATTCTGAAGCAGAGAAAAGCGGCTTTGCACTGATAAATGTTTATGTAATAAGTCTAAATCAGCTGATTCTGTCACAGGGAAAAGTGGCTTTTCGTCATTTTGCTGATTGAACAATCCAACCATATTGTTAAGGCATGTCAAAGAGAGTTTTGTTTAGATGTCGTTGGCAACATCTGTAATGTTAAAAGGTTAAATCTAATATTTCTTCAAATTTTCCAGGTATAGATCCCTGAATGAAACAAATTCTTAGCAAGATAATTCTATGTCTTTAAACTAATAGTTAACTTGAGTGTAATTTAAAACACATTTTACGCTACGTACACACCGGGCATGAGTAGCATGTTTAAGAACATATAATTCAACCAGGCACACATTCTTAATTTCTCCTTCACGATCACTTTTCACAGTGTTTTGAAGAGGACCCTACTCATATGTCACTACCAAATCCAGCTCCCTAATTGGTCAAAGTTCAACTAGTTGAACTTTCATTGTGCGTTCAATGGTTTTCACGTAGAGCCCAAAAACAAACTTAAAAAATGGCGTAGATGCGCATGAATGGGAGAGTTTTGAACGCAGAAGCCCAACTCATGTTTACGAGCATTTACATAAACTTTTCATTTACAAGGTCACTCGAACGCCAGTTGCCAAAACCGGTGTGTACGTAGCTTTAAGCGTGATTTACACTGCAGTGCATCAATGTTGCGTTGATTGAAAAAAAAAATGCACTTTAATTCATCAGTCAGTGTGTGTCTGACGTCCATCCCTCCACAACACAAGCTTCATACAGCAGTTCCATTTTGCAGAAAAATCCATAGAATCAGGAAACAGGTCTAGATTTCAAAATAAAAGTTTTTGCTGTTATTTAAAAATAAAAATGCATAACATTTTATTTTATATTTAAGGTAAAAACGTAAACTAACAGACTCCCAGCACGACGCAAAGGAGACAGATGGACCAGTGTAAATCAGGCGTAAAAAATGTTTACAGCAAAGATTTTATTACAGCAGGTCCCATACATCACAGGAAAGGCAGTGGTGGACCCTTTTTTAAAAATAAGTCTGCAATTTGACATGTTGATAAAGTATGACAAACACTGTTTAGTGAGGGAGTTTACTGGGAAGTCAATTGCACAGGTAAGTAGGATAGCTATTTTTACATAAACTCACAGTGGTCTAGTGATCATTTATTCATTGTTAAAGGTTACGCTGTTGTTTTTTTGTGCACTTGTATTCCCATAAAGAATGAATAATACAGTACATAATTCTAAAGTTTATAGACCCTCATAATTTCATTCCTTCCCAACGGATATGGGTTGTTTTTTTTTGCTCCATCTGTATTTTGTTTCCCCCAACTTGTTGGTTTCAAAGGCTCCGCATTAATCCTGTTCTTTACCCACTCAGAAAAAGGCCACAACTCAATCAGTCTCCCCGCCTCGCGAACAGCTGAATTTAAAAAATGACTCCATGCCCAGAGCTGACAGCCCAAAGATGGGAAGAAAGGAATTAATCTAAGAAAAAAGACTCCGAAATAGGAAAAAACAGGAGCGGGTGCTGCCAAATAGAAGGTCTTTCCGGATACAGAAACAAGCTGTGTTTTCGGAGAATGCGGGACAGCTGGGGTATGCTCAAAAATTATACACAAATGGTGCATTGCACCGCGCATGCATGCGCATTCACTCACACACGCATTCATGAAAATGAGAGTTGGGAGCCAGAGGACGCAGGGATCAATCCATATTACGCTGTAATCTGTATCACCCTGGGCTGACGCAGGCGCAGGGTTTGGGGTTTATGAAGTGTTGTCAACATGTAATTCCACCTGGAGCGGGACCAGGGAAACAAGCCACTGGATTTAGTTGTTAATATTCTGTAACGGAGTGGTTCGGCACATACACTTGGTCTGTGGTGTCTCTATTTAACAGTTAGCCAGTGGGTTCAGTGTTTGGCTGCTGAAGGGCGACAGAGATCTTTGGGAATTAGATGAGGTGAAAATATGAGAGGCAGGAAAGAGTGGAGATGAAAAGGCACAAGAACTTATTTGTGGCACTGGTTCACATCAGCTGTTTGAGATCAAACGAGGTCTGCAATGGAATTTGTGTGGACTAAAAGTTTTATAGTTAGAAAAACGGATTATGCTTTAGTCACGACTGCAAAACGGGTTGTCTGCGGGCTAAAAATTGGCCATGAAATATGAAGGTCATAAATCAATCGAGGAATCCGTAGAGCGAAAGGTTCATGCACATTTTTTGCTATGGACAACAGGTCGCAATGACCACACAAATAATACGCAAGGATGAAGTAGGTGAGACACCATCCGGATTTGTCATTTTTTTCACACACTCCCAAGTGACTCCTTGTTTGCAGCCTGACTTTTAGAATTTAGGAAATTAGACAATCAAAGCTTGTGTGGACGTCCTACCGCCACTTTTGTATGACCCGTACATGCGACAGGGACCTTATGAACAACTAGAATGAGGCAAAAGGGCACGACAGCATCACCTGTGCATCATTAGTTCGTGCAACTTCTTGCAAATACTTTGCAATACACACACAACAACATTGCATACTGCATTCACACCAAACGCAGCAGGTGCGTCAAATTTGCGTCTGCCGCTTCTCTTTTGACGCCTATCAAATTTACTGCTCATTGCCTTGAAGAGCCTGCTGCGGAGCAACCGCCAAAGTTATTCTAGAATTCATTCGTTGCCACATCATGGAAAACACTGATGATGTTGAGCGAGTAGTTTGGGTTTATATGTTTTGGAGAGCTCTACAGCGGTGCCGGTAAGCACATCGTCGTAATTGTTTTCACCAAACCTTTCAGAGTCTCTCTGGGTTTAGTGTACTTCACTCTTAGCTGCACCTTAGGGCAGTTTTAAACGTTACTTTGGTCTCAGTTTGAGCTTTAACCCAAGAGCAGGGAAATACAAATACAACTTGGTGATCTTTTTATTATTGGCCTGATGAAAATAAGACAGACATACTAAGCCCGTGATGCTAGAGCATTCCCGTGCACTACAACGGCAATCGCGGTTGTTCTCCGGGCTGATGGGCAGCTAACTGCTGGCAAGTAAGCAGAGCGGGCTCCGCTGCCCAGGGACCCACAGCCTGGGCAGTAGACCTCGCTAGATCTCCCGGGCGCCTGGGCAGCAGTGAGAGCTATCAGCTCTGCCGAAGCCGAGGGAGCGGAGCTCACTAGCAGGCTAAGCTATCCACAGGGCGGTTGGCTAGCGTAGCCATCGACCCAGCTCAATGAGCTCTGTGACGGGCTGGCGACCTGTCCAGTGTGTATCCTGCTTTCTGGGAAAGTTTTGGGGAACCCTGGAGCTCCTGTGGGTTAAGAAAACAGATGGAAGTTCAGGGCGAAAATGCTAGAGTGGCCAGTTTGAATGTTTGTTTCTACCCTTTGATCTGGTCGCTGAAAACGTCACATGCCCAAAGCTAAGTCCTTGATTGGTTGATGCGCTCACCGCGCCTTGCTGCGCCCGACACCCAAATATAAATCTTACTGCGTTTTTACATTGACCTAACATCAAAACCGGATGCAACGTTCGGTTTGAATGTAATTTCAACACCTGTGCTTCTCTTAAGTTTTTGCAGTTTCTGTGTACAACCATTCATTCACAAATAACCCCCCAAAAACCCCAGCATCATTACTGGTGAACCCCTCACACAGGTGCATATGACAAAGGCTTCAATTTCAATGTAAAAATGTTCTGTGCAATTATTCTAAAAGGTCAACCAGCAGTAAATGAAAATATTATAGAAAGTTAATGTCTCCAACTTGTTTAGATCTTCACTAATGCGAGTTTGAATCACCTACACCTCATTTCTATTTGGTTTACTGTCCTCAAAAGTGACAAACATTGATCACTGTAATTTAAACAAGCTCAGTTAGTTAAGGGCTCAGCTTTCCGTTCATATATATTTCTATTCCGGGAGATGAGAGAAGGCTTTAGTTTGAGCCAGGAGCTGAGTTGTCATTAGCGTGTCCCCAAATACACCCACCAGCTCTAATGATCCAAAAAACATGCCTGGCTGTGTCTGTGCATCAGTTGTTTGATGACCGTTAAAAAAAAGTGTAGATTTGAAGAAAGATAGCTACAGCAACATGTATGACTTCTATACCATAAAAGATATTAAAAAGAATACAGCCTTGGTGTGGGTCTGTATTTCAGCTTCACCCTACAGTGAAGTGAGTTTTTAACGTGCAACTAAGAAATTGACAGTCAGGGGACTCTTTGATGTCCTGCTTCTCTGCTTTTTCAGAGGATCTGGTTTCCATTGAGCATTTTCAATGAGCCGCGAGTAAAAAAAGATGATCTGATGTTTTTCATCATCTGAGAAAAGGAGGCAGTTTCTCCTGGAACCAGGACCCAAAGTCAACTTTGATTCAATAAGCTGTGCATAAAAACTGAGTGTGACGGGGCAAATCATTTCCTTTAAACATGATTAGAGATAAGTCAGTCCTCCAGAAGCAGCACTTATTATTCGAGACTGTCAAACAGCATCTAAACTAGTTAAGCTTTATTATTATTTTAATATTAGCAAAAATGTAATAATAAATTTCAGTGCATTTCTAGAAACATTAAAGGAAAAATATCTACATTTTGCACAAGTTTATAAAAAATGTTGCCTACTTTTTTTGAGGATGATGATTCTATTTTATTTTGGACATAAAGTTTAAAAGGAAAAATGAGACAAAAAAAAAAAAAAAACAAGAAATAGCCTTGAAATTCCCCCCTCACCCCCATTTTTAGAAGGTGCATCTCTTTTCTCTTTGGTGCAATGTTGAAATCATGAGAAACTATGATTTTTGGGTAAAAAAAAATGGTGCAACAAATAAAATTCAAATATTGTGGTGGAGAGGGAAATTTCTTTTAAGTTTCTAAAAATGTGCGAATAGAAGATCAAAATTTAAATAGAAAACATGTTATTTTTTTGGCTGGGGTTGTATTGAGGCTAATTATGGATAACAAATAGGCAATACAAGGTCATGACAGAACATTTGCGTCTTATTTTTGGCACAAAAAAACTCAAAAAAGGTCAATCTCAGTGCAGCTCAAATTTGTTGTTTATTTCACGAACAATTAGTCAAAAACAACATTGGAGCAGGATCAAATATTTAGACAAAACTGCCCTCAAAAATCCCTTCATCTTCCCTACGTCTGTGGAGGACAGCATGTTTGTCAAAGGAAAACAGGATTTGTCTGCCGTTTTTTGTACAAACTGTCTTAATTTCTGAGAACCGACAGCCGTCGTTCTGTTATTCATCATCGTTCGGAGTTCACTGGGCGTTGATTAGCAAAAAGAGGTCCCAGAAAACGTTTATTCTTTGTAGATTATAGAGGCTGTAATGGAGAACTTAATATAACTCTATCTTTTTTCAAAATTTCCAGAAAATCTCAAAGTATCATCAGTTTAGAACCTCAAGACAAACAAACTCAAATTTTGCTGCAGGAAAATAATAAACAAAATAAATAACATTTTACATGTGACTCCTTATAAACGATAAATTCAATTTTTCAAGTGGTTTCCGACTCCGAATTGTCTCACAAACCGATACCGGTCAATTGGTCTGCACAGAAAAAAATTATGACCCAATTCTTTTTCTTTTTTTTAATAATAATCTGATTCTGAAGGAAGTTTTATTTTGGAAATCTACTGGATTCACACCATAACATCCAACTCATTCTTGACGCATATCCCATCGCTTGGTCACGTGCCGAAAATCCATTTTAACGCTAAATTAAAACCCCCAAACTATCAAAGTCAGTAAAAAACAAAAGTATTTGGAAAGTTTCCTTCCACTTTAAAGAGCCAGCAAGGAAGCGGAAGAACCTTTGACTTCAAAATAAAAGAAAGCTGCATCGAACAGACAAAAAAAAAGTTTTTGCTCGAAATTGTTGTTGTTGTTCCCACACACCATAATCACTCATTTATTCAGGAACCAGTTGTTGCTCAAAATTACAGTTTAAGTGAATGTTTTACTTAAAGAGTTTACTTAATAAAGTTGGGGTTTGATATTTTTAGCTTACACTTTAAGAGTTAAGGGTTCCATGAAAATGTATACCACATTGTAAAGGTTCCTGCATGAGATGTAGTGTAAAGAATAAAGTTTAAAGCAGCATATTTTACAGAGAATGAAATAAAAGTTTGGAAACTGGAAGCTAAAAGAAATCGGATGCAGACTTCAGCCTCGGCTGGTCCGTAAAAATACTGTCGGACATTAAACCTGAAACGGGTGAGAACCAATGATTTAATGAAGACCAAATTAAATGTGCTAAATGGAATGCCAGGTATCCCGTCTGAATGTGGCTCAGCAGGTGGAATGGGGTCAGGAGGAGTAAAAAGGGCCATTCTAGCCAATAAGCGGAGTCACACTGAACACTTTCTAGAAACTCTCCTAAAGCGGCGCTGTGTGATGATCTAAAAAAAAAAAAAAGTGTATTTTGTGCTGCTTCAGCTAAACCATGACATCCATAAAGAAACAGGATCAAGCAGACCCTAAGTCTTTCATGAAAGGGAGAGAAACAGAGAATATTTGCAGGATTTTCAAAATAAAACGCCACGTCTGCAACTTGTGATCATTCTTATATTAGGAGATGCACCGGGAAGAAAAAGCAGAGTTTTGGGTTTATGTATTAACCCGATTTAAGGCGATAAAAATCAATTTCCCGTGCCTTTAAATAGTGGCACAAAGAGTCAAATCAGAAAAACAACAAATCAATTAATAGTATCCTGATATGCCTTTACATCTCTATGGTCATACTATCATCCACTTTTCCCTCCTGCAATGCCTCATCACTCCTGTCACTGCGAAAGAGGAGTATCCAAAGTGCACCACATGCAGAATTTGAAAGAGGGAGGAGGCATTAAATATTCTTTTTGATTGCATATCCAGCTGCATATTCTCACAAAGGGATTTTGCTTTTAACTGAATATGCTGTACACAAGCACTTTGCAGTTTTACAAATATTTTTCCCCTGGCAATGTCTCAGCCCACTGGTGGTTTAATATATAATCTTTCCTAACAATCCAACGACTAGATCTAGCGAGGAGTGGGCGGGGAGCTGCCACCTCTACAAAGGGAATCATTGACTCTACTAAGCTGTTTGCAAAAGGGAAACTGTTGTATCATAAACACAAGTATGTGAGTTCTTTGTAGACTGTAATAAAGAAGTGACCTTTCCCTTCAAGACTGGGTTGGTAGATTTCACTAATGCTTGTAAGAATACTAATTTCGGTTCAGGAAACATCTCACTGGGGAGTTGTGCAGCTCTCACCCCAGGTTTCATTTTGAAAAAGTCTATCTTCTTATCTTTGGCCTCACTCTGAAAACTCATTAAGATCAGAGATCAAAGAATGGGACAGCAGGCCTGCAGACTGGACACTGTGGGCTATTTCCATTTACACATGGCTATTTGAGCTTTAAACGTATGTACATTTGAATTATTGCAAAGTTTTCATCTTTAATCATGTCAGAATTTTGACACCCATGAGCAGCTGCACGCTGGGAGTTCTCACAACTTAGACCAGCTGAAAAGAAAAAGTTTACCTTTCAAACAGTTAAAAGAACCCAATAAACATTTTAGACGTCCAGGGGATTTTTTTTTTTATCTGCTAGAAGTTTCAGCTAATTCTTTTGCTGTATCTATTTTGTTTTGTACATCTAATGCAAAAAAGATCAAAATTGTAATCTGAAAAGAAACTTTATTGTGTTTGCAGAGTTTTAAAAAAATACTTTTTCTTTAATTGTTATTCATAAATCATTTCATTCCTTTTTTTTATGTAATTACACGTTTGAATCTTCATTGCAAGCTGTGTTTCCATTGACTATGAAATTGCTCAAATTATATTTTATTATAAATTTGCTTAATGGAAACACGACAATTTGGAAAAAAATGTGCATTTATCAAAAAAGTTTTGGTGCTTAAAAGATTTTGGAGGAAATTGACATATTTTGGAAAAATATTATATATTTTTTTTTTAATCTAATGAGTCTCATGACCAACAACCGAATAAATATGAGGGGCCGTACAGGACATTATTTATTCTGAACCATTCACATTCATATATACTCTCTTTTGCATACATATATTCTCTTTCGCATACATATATACTCTCTTACGCATACATGTATACTGTCTTTCGCATACATGTATACTCTCTTTCGCATACATATATACTCTCTTTCGCATACATGTACACTCTCTTTCGCATACATATATACTCTCTTTCGCATACATGTATACTCTCTTTCGCATACATATATACTCTCTTTCGCATACATATATACTCTCTTACGCATCATATTTAAAAAAGAATATATGTATGTGAAAGACAAGTATATATGTGCGTGAGTGGAAAAGTATGTTTGTGCTGTGAATAGTTCCGAATAAATAATGTCTTGTACGGCCTCTCATATTTTTGAATCACTTACTGCATGATTTTTTTTGCATAATTATGATTTAATCAAAACAGTGTGATTGCAATTTTTTTTGACATTTCTAGAATTTCAATAAAGTTTTGCACAGATCTCTAATAGAAATAGAGATAGTCATGGTCTTATATGTTAAAATTTTTTAATATTTCATCCGATTCAAGTTCAGTCCCAAGTTAAATACCTTGCTAAGTAGCTAAATATTTATTATCTTTCTTCATAACTTTCTCCAACCTCCAGCGATGAATCAGATCAGATAGTGTTCTGTATGTCCACAATGCAGGAGAAAGTTGTAAGACCGAAAGGATTTTCAAGCCACAGCACACAGGATTTTGCACTTAACATGAATGATGCAGGTCCAGCGGAAAAATGAAGTTCAGTCCCCAAAGAAAAGTTCTCTGAAGTTCTCAGAAAGACAAAACAAGAACGTTGTTTAAATGTAGAAAATTCTACAACCACAGAGTGATGCAGCCGTGCCTGTGCAGTGATGACATTCAACACAAAAGTAAACAAGTCTGATGGTTTTTTGGAACACAAACGTCCCCAAAAGAACTCATTAAAACCAGAGCTGTTTCAGTTTCCTAAGTCAGCACTGTGGTGGGAGCAAAGACAGATTTTGGGAGGGGAAAAAGGAGCCAGAATTGTGCAAAAAGTACACTATACTTTCAATAAGAAGACTTCTGTGTTGCAGTTGTTGACTAGGTAAAATAAAATAATTTTGTTTAGACGTCGTCTCCTGGTTTTTGTCTCTTTGTGTTACTTCACTGTTCAATCATGTGATGGAGTAACAGAGGACAATTATAGGAGCATACAATATTTTCATTTTTCCTTTTTTTGTTTGAATCTTTGAGAGGGATAACTCTCAAATTAACATCCAGGTTCCATTTTTGTTAATACCACTTGAAAACAAACTATTCATTTCAACAGATTTGGACAAAATAATGTTTAACATATTCATTAAATTAAAAAAAATCTAAATTATATCCCACTCCAATAAAAATGGTGTTTTTTTATATTTTTAACATCATTTTTTCAATGATGGAGGACATATATGAAGAAAATTAAGGTGAAAATTGCATCTCTGAGGATTTATTTATTCAAATTGTTGTGAATCAGGAGCAGATGAAAAAATGCAGTTTGAAAAAGTTTTAAAATTTGGCCTCAAAACAGAATAATCCTAATTAAAAGACTATTTGATTATAGATCAAGATGATCAGATTGGAACTTTAAAGAATGAAGATCCAAAAATACAAGTTTTGGTTCTTTTGTTCAAACAACACATTTTTTATTCTTTCTTATTCCAAGACTTCATAAAAGGTGGAGCAATGCAGACCCAGGAAGAGCAGATAATAATTCGGCCATCGACAGTGCCCGATCCGTTCCTTTGTGCTCTTTGCAGATGATGAAAGATGATGAAAGAGCCTTCTCATCGAGGGAGCTGCTTGATCGGCCATGAGCGGCCATGTCACGTCCCACAATGCATTTCCTGTTTCTGTCTTTTCACATTTAGACAAACACACACAAAACCACAGTTGTTTAGACACATACATATTCATCAGTGAAGGACCTCAGTCGGGACAACAGGTGATGTCTGCCGTCATATGCTGCAGTTATACTACGACACCTCTCCCTATCAATACACACATCCACACACGTGGGGGTGTAGTATTTACAGCTTTAATCTTCTTGATTCCTCTGACACATGGTTGAAATATTAGAGGTATGGTTTAAAAAAAAAGTTTTATGTGAGTAAAAGTGTGGAGGATGGGCCAAAAATGAGGGAACTATCTAACCGACACAATTCCTTTAACTTTTAAATGTTTAAGTCACAATAATTTTCTCAAATTTGCTTGATTGACATACATTTCTTAAATAGAAATGTCGATCTTTTTTGTAATTTCACTCTGATCATATTTTGATCTATTTCAAAAGCATTTCCAGTATGAGTGGTGGAAAAAAATCGATTATTAGATGCATCGATTACAATCCATAAACGATTCTGAATCATTTTATTAATTTTAAACAATTGATAATTGAAATATATATATAATTTAGTGTAAAAGTAACAAGGAGAACTCAAAAAATTGCATTTTTTGAAGAGCCTGCCAACACAGCTGACCTTTCAGATCAGGTCATACAACCGGCCCGACTTCAGTGTCGACAGCCAAGTGGTTTTGGATAAAAGTCATGCGGTGTGTACGTTCAGTCACACCAAAATTAAATATTTAGGGAACACAACAAATTGCAAAATCACTTTGTATGGTTCATCCAGAGTAGCAAAGAAGGTAGAAACCGTTTGGGTGCTAGCAGTGTGGCTTAAACAAATTCTGTTACAAGCACTTTTGACAGTCTAAAACCATAACCTTGAAAAAAAAAAAACAATGGTTTGTGTGTTAAAAAATGCTTTAATGTGTATTGTATTCACAAGAAGACTTAGAATTTCCTATTTTTTTTTTTGCATTTATTCTATTATATATTAATATAATAATAGAATGATGGCATGTTAGTTTTTTGAGAAAATTACTTTTGTTACTTTTGTTTTTCTTTTCTTTGCTCCTATTCCTTTATAAAATTGTAATATTTTTGTGTTTTCTTGATGTAAAAAATGAAATAAAGATCTAATAAATAAATAACACAACTTTTTTTATGTAACCAATGAACCAGTTTGAAGACTGTCCCTCATTAATCCAAGAAGGGAAAAATAAAGATAAGAATAAAACTAGATTATCTTTTTTGTTAAACCTGAGATTACATCTGTACCATTGACTTAACATTGATGCTCGACGCCCCTGACACGCGGTGTGAACAAGAGAGTCAACTCTTTCGACTCCCCACCAGGCTGTGATTCTTCCAATTGCTGCATTTCAAGCATGATCCATCAATATTAACATGGTTCTAGAATGGAGGGAAACAGGGAGCTTCTGGCTCGCCGAGCTTACCTTCTACTTCCCAAAAATTCTCTTTTTCAAACAGCATTTATTCGTCTCCTCCTGATTCATAAGGATTTAAAGAAAGAAATACTAAAAAAATGCAATTTTCACTAACATCCTTCTTTCTGTAGTCCTCCATCGTCAGAAAAATGTCACAAAAACATGTTAAAAAAAACACGAAAACATTATTTTTTATTGAATTAGATCTTTAAAAAGCAACAGTGAATACTGAATGACCAAAAATTTTTATGAAAGAGAAATAGAAAGCCCAAACCATGCTGGTATCACAGTACATAAGAGCTTATTCCATCTGCCGCTTGTGCGGGAAAGCGCAGTGTTTTACGACAGGGTTTGTTTTTGTGCCAATTAAAAAGGCATTTATATCCATCACAGCCTCAGCTGAGGTGCTGAATTGCTCCAAGGTTCCACGCTGCCATCTTTTCTACATGCAAAGGCAAACTAGGTTACTCCGTTGACATCAAAATGTTTATTTCAGCACATCAGAGCTAAAGCAGCCTAAACAGCTCCATGGATGTCATAGGAGCTCAACAGATGTAGCTTCCATTGCTAAATCAGCTCTTGGAAAGTTGTCAACACAGCTCCGTCAGAACTGCTGCTCTTCATCTTTGGCTGTTTTAAACTTCTTTTTTTTTGTTTTCCTCTTTAGTCTTTGCTTGCTGACTCCACAAGAGATAATGAGGATGATATGCTTTGTGTTTTATGTTTTTTTGCATATCTGTGTGTGGCTTTTTCCCATGATGCAATACACAATCTTGCAAGAGACGATTACTTTCCAGTGTTTTTTTGTGTAGCGAATGTGTCTTAGTGCAAATGAGTGTGTTCAAAGAACATTCTGTGGACAGAGTAATACTTTTAAGTACTCAATTAAAATCATGTTTTTGTTGTTTTCCATATTTTCTTGGTGGATTTCTTGTAGGAGAGGGTAAGAAACTGTCAATATATTTTTTATTGTTTACCTTCCCCAAATTGGTAATAGTGTGGTACACTTTCATCTTTTACAATCTGTCAGTTATTAGAATGATGCAAAAGTTCTAATTCATTCAATGAGCGTGTTAGAATCAGGATTTCAATTCAGTTTGATTCTATGAAAGATATGGAAACTCAATCTGGTCATGTGACTCATTTGTTTGCATTTTTGTTGTTTTAGTCTATATTTTTCAAGATTGTTGTGTTTGCCACTTTATCCTGATGTGATATCAACAAACTCTGCCTTTTCCACCAACATGGGGTTTGACAGGACACATAATACCAAAAGTGTGAAAATGGTCACTCAAAAAGAAAAACATATTTTTATGTTTTCATCCACTATGCCCAAG
>NC_050523.1:7831099-7886023 GCF_002922805.2 Oryzias melastigma
GAGAAAGCTTGTGGAATATAAGAGGAAATTTAAAAAACTAAGTGAAAACCTGATACTGGAAACGTTTTGTTCATTTAAAGTGAGACAGTTTATTTCTCTGGATAATCTGGAACAAATTCCTCAGTCTGAAAACAACCAAAAGACCCTGGTCCGGGACCATGAATAATATTTTAACCCATAAAGACCCATTTTTCCTTAAAAATAAAATTATATGGGAAAAAAACCACAAAGCAAATTGACCACACAAAAAGTTTAAGATATTTTTCTGTTACACTGATCACACCATATTTGAAAAATAACTGTAATGTTGTCAAAAATATTCAGTCTGAAACCCAAGTGTTGTTTCTTTTGTTTTAAAGAAAGATTTTAAATATTATTTCAGTTGCAATGGTCAAGATAACAAGGAATGTTTGTGGTTTAAGTTCAGGCTGGTTAGTAGATGAAATGCATCAAGCTCCAGCTCCTGTTTATTTCAAACAGTCCGAAATCAGGAAGTCAAATGGTTTATGAGCTTTACTGATCTGAGAAAATCAGACAAATTTCACAATTCTTCTGCTCTAGAGACGTTTGTTATTTTAAAGTGGGGTGACAGACGAAGTTTTGATTTGTCGCTTCATTTTGGTTCAAAAAATAGACTTCATTAGAATGATTTTTAGAGTGCATTTCCCAATTTCTCTCTTTCACATAACAGTTTACTTCAACACAAACCCAAAAATTAAGTTACATTAAAAAAAACAAAATTTTTTTTCATTTATTTTTGCTTGAAAAGCCCAATGTGAAGTTGTAGGAAAAGTTTGAAGAACTTGAGCAAAGAGGACTGTCAAAGTCAAAGTCCAGCAACAACAGAATCACTGTGGTGAGGAGACATGAAGCTATAGATACAGAAGTTTAACTTTATTTTTTCTTCATTATTTGAATAATTGAAGAGGCTTCTTAAGCAAAGCAAACAATAAAAGTTCTGTAAACCATAGACGGCAGGACGGCATTACTGGCTTTGACAGACGGCTCCACTTTCCTTCTCATTAAATTTCATAATATGCTGGCCAGCAAACACAGAGCAATATAAACATCCGTGAGGACTGATGTCTTTGTCCATCCAGCATATGTAAGAGCGTTCATATTTTACCCCGAGTGAACCTTCGCCTTCTCTTAAGGGAAATCTTCAATTTTTTAATCTGCCAGGTTAAGCCCGCTCGCCTCTTATTTGATCCATTTGCCATTTTGTGGTTGGGATGTTTTGTGTACTAATCTTTTAGAACTGAAATGAAAGTTACCGAGACCGAGTCAAAACAACCAGAACGGTTCAGTGTTTGGACCTGCCACAGGTTTGATGTCTCTCTCCTTTTATTAAGATGAGTTTATTCTAGTTCTTTCACACAGACACACATTACAGTCAGGTGGATTACAGCTTGTAAATTTCCCACAGGAACAAATGGAAGAGTGTGTGTGTTTATCTGTCAATCTGTGTTAGCTCTATGATAGACTGGCAACATGTCCAGGGCTTTCCCTGCCTTCTGCAGAACGTTCTGCTGGAGTTGGAGCCGTTCATTTCCTGCTCATAACTTCAAAGTAAAACTGCTTTTCTTCTTGTTAAACCTAATCTAATCTAATCCATCTTTAAACTGTTTTTCAACCCATGCAGCTCAAAGCACTTTACAGTTAAAAACAAGAAGAAGCAAAAAATTAAATTAAAACCAACAAACCCCATTTGCCGTCCCGTTCCCTTCCATTGAGATATATTGAACACCCCATGACCCACACCCAGTTAGCAAGGCCAAGTGGGCCCATGTAGTTTAAAATGGACAGTGGATCTCGCTAGCATGCTATGGTGGAGCTCGCTAGCTCAATACAGCAAAACTTGCTAGCTCAATACAGAGGAGCTATTTAGTTCAATACAGCAGAGCTTGCTAGCTCACTGTAGAGGAACTCGCTAGCATGCTACAGTGGAGCTTGCTAGCACGCTACAGTGTCCACTGGGCAGCTGACTAGCGTAGCAAGCTAACCTACTGAGTTCCCACTTAAGCCAATGTGGGCAAACACAGGTGGGACCACCAAAGAAACTGCGGACAAACCCAATCGAGGCCCAAATTTCTACCCACTTTTAAACCACATGGGGCCCACTTGGCCTTGCTGGCTGGAACACACACTAAATTCAGGCATAACACTCAGAATTCAGTTTAAAAGTTTCAGTTTTTACTTTTTTTCTCCTTTTTTTGTGTGTTCCGTTTGCTAAAGCTAATTCAACATTTAGGAGTTTATTTGCATGTTTCTCTTAATGTTGCCAAGACTTCAGCGTCCTCAGACCAAGAGTATTTATGATGAGCAATGAAAAAATTATAGAATTATGAAGAAAATCCTTTAAAAAAAGGCATAAAGTAACCCAAAATGAGCATTTTTGAAGTGATATACATGTGTAAATGAATTGCAAATGTAATGCGTTCATTTTGGGGGGTTACTTATATTCATCGTTTTCAGGCCACTTTTGCATCAATTTTTAATGCACAATAACAATGTGCTCTGGAATACGCAGAACAAGTAAAGATTTTTGCCACTTTTTCTGTGCAAATATGCATGAAATTAATAGACATGCATACATTGTCCTTATGATATCTAAAAAAAATGCTCCAACTTTTATGACCAGGCAAACTCTCTGGAATCTCACTCTTCTGGAGTATAGAAACTTCAATTTAAGCTTTAATTTGGCTCCACTTACTCACAGATCTTGTTATTTAACTGCATTTTGTGGATTTTTGAAATGGAACACATACACACATGCTCCATGTTGGAGAGGATTTGGAGCCAGCAGCAGCAGCACTTTCCCCTCCCCTGCCTTTCACCCAGGAGCTGGTATGAACTAGGGTGACACCCACAGACCAGACCGTCTCCCTCTGCACCTTGTCCATAACCGCTTCTGTCAAAATCAGGCAGAACCCGTGTGAATAGACACTGACTCATCCCAGTCAGCCGACATATTCACTGACAACACCTGCCAGTCCAACTGACCAGATTAACACTCTGAAAGGGAGTGATGAGTCGTGTGAGGGAGCAGTCGCAGGCAGGGCAGACTCTTTTCATTTTAGTTTAAAAAAAAAAAAATGGGATGCCCAAAAGCTAAAACTTCCACACAAGAGTGAAAAAGTGCCATTGAAGCAGCACTCTCGATCCCCATTAAATGTCTCCGACCCGCTGAGCAGCACAAAGGGAAGGATAAACACTGACATTTACCCCACTGAGGGGTTCTCAAAGAGGGATAACAATCCAAGGAACTGTATTAGTTTACTGTGCGACCAAAGCACGGGGCTGTTCTGCACGCCGCTTTCACATCCCCAGCCTTGAGTTCACCCCTCAGACCGAGGACGCCCGCTGTCCTCAGCGACTCCAGCGGCTAATGGAGGTGCAAGATAGCAAGTGGTCAAGTCTGACTGTGAACCCCTGCGGCTGCGCTCATTTAAAGCTCTTTGACCTCTCTACCCTTCCCTCGGAGTTAAATGTCAATCAGGAGCACCAAGAGGGCTGGGCATGAGCGATGGCGGGTCTCGCCAACAAGATAGGTCAATCCCACCAATTTAAAGCACCACAAACAAAAGGGAGTTTAAAGGCTGAGACCTTCACAGTCATAGAAAAGAACAGTTTTTGAAAGGCAAGCAGCTTTCTTAAGCCCGGCCTCCGCCCTGTAGTGCTTTAAAGAATAATGCAACAATAACTGTGTCAGCACATTAATAATTTCTGACTTTAAGTGTTTATGCATCTGCAAATGTGAATATACACTTACTGGCTTTGACATGGGGTTCCGGTGCTTAAGTACCTTTAACAATAAAGGGAAGAATTTGATTTATGATCATGTTTTTTGTGTCCGAAGACAAAATAACCTTTAATTCTGATAACAGTGGCTGCCTTTCATGTCAGGTGTTATGAGTAGGGCCAGGTATCGCAATAATTTCCAGAATCAATTCGATTTGATTTGCCAGAGCCTGGATTGACTTGATTCTGATTTTTTTTATTCTTTCAATCCACTCAATTCAATTTGATTTAATTAAATTTTGAGTGTAAACATTTAGACATATTTGCTTAGAAATACATGAATAATCTAAATATGTTTTGAAGATTTTCATAAGAATCTATTACAGCTCTCATACTCATAATGAGATTGTTAATATCATACAGTGTTGCATGGATTCTCAAACAGAGAAGCTCCAACAATTGTTCTGCCTCTTCTAGACAGTGTTTCAGTTTGGCCACTAGGTGGCGATCGCGCTATAACATTACACCTTATTCCAGAAGAAGAAGAAGGTTTTAACCAAAGAAGGTGTTTTAGATCACAAATGGTTACTTTAAAAATATTTCAGTTTGGAAAATGCATGCCTGAGTTTATAAAAATGTTCCTTTAGTCAGTAATGTAGATTGACCAAGCGTTAGCATCAGCCGTCCTATGGGAAATCCCATTATATGTTAGCATCAAGTTAGCGGAGTTTAGTATTATGTACTAGCTATATCTATATTTTTATGTATTGATTATTGATCTATTTAGTTAGATCGATTCAGATTGATTTTGTCAACCCAGCCCTAGTTTTGAGCTTAAGACTTTGAATGGAACAAAACATGTATAGAAAATATCAATTAAAAAAAAGTTATTTTTTCTAAATGTACTCATTTCTTTTTTCAATATTGTCGCAGAATTAGCTTTTTATCAACATTCGGTTAATATTTTTTAACAAAAACTGAATGCTTTCAAGTGATTAAAAGCACCTTAAATATTGCAGTTCAAAAAAGTCAATGATATTTTAGTAAAATTGTTTTTATTCTAATTTATAGGCACAAATACACGACAGATACCTCTTCAGTGAGATTTTGGAAATACATCATCGCTCTGTTCCGAGTTTCTTTATGTCGGCTGTTTACACAGGACAGAAGAGAGGATGCAACTCTGTTGGTTTTTCCACTCTAGCTGTCAGCGACCTCCCACATCTAATTTCCCCAACCTTGTGAACCACCATGTGTTTGTTTAATGCTGTTATGGAGTTCTCTGCAGCTTTGCTATGACCTAGACATGTCGCCCTCTTTGTTCGATGTCTTTCCATCTCTAACTAATCCCATCATTGATGCCGTCCTTTGTAATTTTCATCAAGAAAAGCGATGTTTGAAGAACCTCCTGTAATGTGGAAAGGTTGTTTTGATGGTTTCCTTCCATTGTTCCCTGGTAAACGTATCTAGGCTTTTAAGCCTCACTAATTCCACCCCTCTTTCTGCAACTCTCACGTGTGAGATGGAAAAAGGGGTCTGACCGCTGGTCAAGGTTAAGAGAACCTTAGACTGTGTTTGAGACTCACATCACACGCGCACCATCAAAGGGATCAAACACGATTCTTCTCCCAGCTGCTGCCACTGACAACAAAACTGTCTTGGTTCGTCTTTCGTTGACCGATCTTCTTCTAGTCCACAGGATACCCAATCTGAGTCTGTGTGAAGCTTCTCAAAGTGCACCTTCTCCCATTCATTACAAAGTCAAAACCAGAATAAAACAATGTTTGAAGCTTGCCCTCTGCAAGCATCATCTGTTCTCATTTAGTCGTACGCTAAGCAAACGGATGATGATGTTCTGAGATCCTTTTAATTCAAAGCTTAAAGGGATTAGTTAAAACTTTTCTTTTTTTTATTTTTAAACTTTTTTCTATAAAGTGAACTTTGTGAGAACAAGCAAAACTCATGAAATGTGTTTTTTTTTTATTAATTCCATTCATTGGAAACTCCTTTATCTACATATAGATTGTTGCAAATAAAACACAACAGGGTGCAAAAGGTAGAGCTTTCCAGGTATCAGAGACCCTAAAATCACCAACACAAAGTGAGAAGCAAAGCATGTCATGTGGGTCGTGAGCACCACCCTGTGGTGGAATGTGGAATAGCAGTTCATGTTTGTGTTGTACTGTTGCACCAACAGATGGCCTCGAAGAGCTTCTCTACAAGATCTTTACTGTCCTGGAGTTTAATCACACATTTATATTTTATTCATAAAGATATTAACTCAAGCATGTAATTAAATGTAATGGTTCATGTAAAAAATTTACATAAATTGGCAAGCTTAAGGATAAGGATGCTTTGTTTGTTGCCATAAACAGTTAACTATTATTTTCTTTATTCAAAACCATTAAGTACCAAAAAATAATGTTATTTTGTTTTGATTGGATTTTGACTTTAATCAATCAGTTTGAAGTTGTTAAATTTTAACTTTGAAAGTAAAACCATGTTTTCTCTGAAATTTATGGTCAGAATTTTTTAATTTTCTATGCTTTTTCTTAGTTTTATATGTCTGAAACGGATACACTTGACCACCTTTTCACAGTTCTGTTTTTAGCAGCACGGTCTCTGGGAGTGGACTGCACTAAAAGTTCTACATCAGGGAAAACTTTAAAGACCCACTCTTATAAAAATTGTGTTTTTGTTGTTTTTATTTTTTCTAATTTTAATTTTCTTGAGAAGACAAATTACATTCAGCTGTATAATGTAAATTATACATTTGTTATGCTTTTTCAATTATATCAAAACGTTAAAAGTGGAAGGGGGTAAATTGAAAAAAAAAATGGGGAGAAAGAAAGACAAGGAGACATTTTTTTTGCATATAAACTTAAATTTTCAGTACAGTTTTAAAGTCATACGTCCAAAAGTTGGTTCTTATGGAAAGTCTGTCCGAGCAGGTTTAACATATTCCGTCCATTTTGATACCTAAAATCGCATTTGTATTTCTTTATTCAAATTGTGAATCAAGAAAAGATAAAAAACAAATATATCAAATAATTGATTCATAAAAGTTGAGATCTATCTAACGCATAAAGCTAAAGCCCACTAGCTTGGTGCTAACGTATAATAGGATTTCCTACAGGACGGCTAATGCTAACACTCGTTTGACCTAAACATACATTGCCAACTAAATAAACATCTTTATATACTAACAGACATAAATTGGCCGCTCTGTTAAAAAAATAATTTTTAAAGTACATATTTGTGGTCTAAAACAGTTTTTTTTTGTCATATTTTCTTCTTCTTCTGCAAAAAGGTGTAACGCTATAGCACGATCGCCACCTAGTGGCCAAACTGAAACACCCTCCAGGAAAAGCTCCTTGTTGATATTCTGTGACAGCGTCATCCGCGACACTAAAAAACAACATTTTTAAAAAAACTGTAAGACCAACATAATTCCAGAATCTACTGGAATTATGTTGATTGTGTTAATGGTTAAAAAGTTATAGTAAATAAAAGAACATAAAAGTCTCAGTAAAACAAGAGCATTAGCTTGAATTGTCGTATAGTCAGACCTGTTTTCCGAAGATCTCTGACTCTGACAAGGATGCATTTGTCACCAGATCTTTTCATAATTTTCCTACCCTCACTTACGGTCATTAGCTCTGGGTCACGACTGCAGGATAAGATCCTGGATACAAGCGGCTAAAAGGAGTTTCCTATGCAAGGCGGAGATGGAAGTAGAAACGCTGTTACTCCATATCAAGAGAAGCTACTGGAATCTCTTTTAGATGCCTTCGAGACGCCTCCCTGGGGAGGCATTCCAGGCATGTCACACCAGGAGGAGGCCCCAGGGAAGACCCAGGAAGAGCTGAGGGGACGATGTCTCTCATTTGGCCTGGGAGCGCCTCAGGGCTCCCTCCGGCAGAACTGGAGGACGAGTCTGTGGAGAGGCAGGTCTGGACTGGATGGTTGCCCCACGACCCAACATTTAAGCAGACAAACAGAAAAAGTGGACAGGCTGACTGACCAGAGAGCAAACAAATAAACTGCATTAAAAAGGTTCATCTTTCAAAGTCAGATTTCCAGCAGTGCTCTCTCTCTTTAAATTTTAAAACATAAAACTTATGCATGTATGATCTGTGACCTAATATGTTAAAGTACATTTGAATAATTATTTTACTTCAACTTATTTCATAATATTTCCTGTTTTATTAAAATTGTGTGATTTTAGTGTGTATTAACCTATTATAGTTTCGGTGAACATGTATAAATGTATAAATAAATAAATAAATAAAAAGCATAAAAGTGTATTTTATTTGTTAGATTGCTTTATTGAAAACTTCCCTGCTTGACTTTCAATATCATTTGTATCTCTCTGGTTCGTATTTACTTCCAGTCAATTGTTCACACCTGTTTTCCATTGCTAATTATCACAGCTGCTGCTAATTTCTCGTTAAAATCTGTCTGTGTTTACCTAAATTATCTTTTTTCTTTTGTTTCTGTCCATGTTTTGTGTCCAGAGGGAATTTGATTGGCTAAAAATGTTAGCAGTTATATTAACTGGTAGATATTTGACAACTGAAGGCAATACACCTGCCTACGAGCCATGCTAAAGCTAACAACCAACCATAACAGAATTAAAGATGGGCGGGGCTTTTATTCTGGAGCTCAGAGCATTGTGACGTCAAACTTCTGAGACTTACTCCAGTTGACCAATCACAAAATACAATTGCAATACCTCATTTCAATGGGTAGGGGGCAGCACACAGACGGTTTTCGACTATATTTTCATGAATCAAACAAGTTTATTTTAATTTGTCAAAAATTAGGCATTGACCAACAGACAGCACTTTTTAAAGCCCCATTTGTAGATGTAAACAGACAAAAAAAAAGTTGATTTAGGGTTTGGTTACCCTTTAATCAGACTCACTTTTTTGTTGTTTTTCTATGCAAAAAAGAATTTTTTTAATTTTTATTTTATTTCATCAATTTTATTTTATTTACCTTGCTGTCCCATATCTTTTGTACGCGGGTATAAATCAATTTGGACAAGTTAATAAAAAGAATATTTTTAAAAAACAAATTATACCTAGTGTGCACAGCTTTAAAACATTCACATTTAGCTATTTTTATACACTAAAAATAGATTTTCCAACTGAAACCATGACAATAGCATACAGCAGACTGCTCAGGCTTTTTTTTCTTAGTGTTCAACACCTCTAAAAGTTTATTTAAAAACCGACTTCAGTACTCTGTTAAATTTAAGTTGATTATAAGCAATAAATGTGTTCTGTTGTTTTGGTGAAGCTGTAGAATTATCCTTAATATTCAAAGAGTAAGTAAAAACCCAAAATACACATGAGACCAACAGAAACGATATAATGGGAATTAAAGAAACGGTACATGAAGAACATTTGTGTGAGTTCAGTCTGAATACATAAGTTTTGGCTAGTTTTACTAAAAAATCTCTTGTCTTGTCTCACATTATGAAGCATCCATCCATCCATTTTCTTGACCGCTGTGTCCCTTTCAGGGTCGCGGGGGTGCCGGAGCCTATCCCGGCTACTGAAGGGCGAAGGCGGGGTACACCCTGGACAGGTCGCCAGTCCGTCTCAGTATTATGAAGCAATAAAAATATTTGTAGAAGAAAAAAGTGTAAGCTACTTACTGGTGAAAAGAAGTATTCAAAAAGTTTTACTATTTATAATGCATTGAGGTGTTTTTCAGGCTAAAACACTGCTTGGAGTAAGTTTTAATGTATGAATTGCAAAATGGTTTATCAAAAGTTTCAGGTTTGCAGAGTAAAAGTTGAAAATAGTTTTAAACAGATTTTATTGATCGAAATTGGAAAAAAAAATCTTTATCTAAATCAAAAATTGAACTATGAACTTGTGAATATAAACCAAAAAGATTCAGAATGCAACAATACCCAGCTCCATATTACATATGATCTAAATCTGTATGCATGTAATTTAACAATATGCATTATCCATTTAGGAATATTGTAACTTAAAAGCACAAAGAGACCAGAGAGGCTGTGAAGAGTAAAGGTCTAAAACACACTTTAAAATGCTCTTTTTGTGAGTGAAATATATGACATTCACAATTAGTCGCATAAAGTTTTGAATGATAAAAATCAGGTCAAATAGGGCATTAAAAGGTAGTGTCAAATCACAAATTTTATTTGTTTTAATCTTTCCTTGTCACTCAAATTCAGATTTTACTATTTGCACAAGAAATGTAAACACACTAAACTCTGTTTAGGAGGAAATAACTATGTAAACATCATTTCACCTCCACTGAGCTAAAGAAATCTATGAAGACAGATAGAGGGAATTCCAAAGGGGAAAACAACATACTAAAAGACTGGCATGGAAGTGGGAGAGTCATGCTTTGGGCCAAGAACAACAAGAAAGATTTAAAAGTTTTTTTCTGAAAAGAAAGGGGGAAAACATAAAGTTGGATTCCTAAAGGTAAAAGGAAAATAATAAACGTTTTCTTTGTGTATTGATGTTGAAATCGTTAACTTTATTTCCACGAAGAGCCCTTCAAAACTTGGAATTTGGAATTCTTCTATATCATGCCCTGACTGGTTGGCTGCTGCCTGGCAGTTCATTGTCTTCATTCTTTGGCTCTAAAGAGCGCTTCAGGGAAGGCATTTCAGTCTCTGCACACAGACACACACGCCGCCTCCTCCTCACAACACACAAACAAGCACTTTGCACTTGTTATACGGGAGTGCTTTCTGCTGTGCAAGCAACACACCGAGTTTTCAGCCATAACAACAGCCACCGTAAATATGACTCTCAAGGCCTCGGTTTCATGACTAATTAAAACAGCTGATGAGGTGAGCTGCTCAAGGTTTGGGAGTAGTACAAAATAAAGAGTTTTGAGTGATGAATGTTTTCTATGACTCAAAGAATTCTGATAATTCTGTCTGTTTTCATCTTTTATTGTCAAGAGACATGAGCTCATGCAGCACAGTGTGGGTAGAATAGTGGTCATCCGATGATTAGCAAATGTTAGTCTTCTTCTTTTTAAGTCATTTTTTTCCCCTGGCCTTCAAACCAATTGTGGTTGGATAAAAGTACAAAGCTTCAAAATTCTATTCAAACTCACTGTGTAGGCTTTTTGTCACAATGAGTCAAAACCTGTAGTGTGTTTCCTTTGTGTTTTCAGGATCAAAGTGCAATGCGCTTTTCTATTAAAGTCAGCAGATAATGTCTTAGTAATTGTGGCCAAAATGGATCATAAACATAACATATTTACAGCAAATACAATAATTATTGTCTGAAACACTGACTTTTTAAAAAATGTAACAGCAAAAATGAGTGTGCTAAAATTGTTGCAGAACAGAATCTCAAAAGTACAGTGTTACTTGCAATATATTTATCATTTGGTTTGCTTCTCTGAAGCTTTGAGGTTTATTATATTGCTGCACCAATAAAAAACAGAAAATATTTTTAATGTACATATTCCAAAAATTTTACAAATTCTATTTTTTTCATGTGTGTTAAGTCTTTGTCTTCCTTTAGGTTTTTAAATTGGAAAATGTTTTTATGTAAAGAACATCAGTAGGAAAATTGCTTTATAAATAAAGTTTTATTTGATTTGAAAAAAAAAATAGTCTAAGGGATAATGGATAAAAGCAAGTTAGTATGGGAAAACTGTTTAAAATTGAATCAAACCATCACCCAAAATATTTGTTTTCCCCAGAAGATGAAAAAAAGTTCTGTTTGGTGACAATTTATTATGTATGTAAACTTGTTTTCCGTCTAAATTAAGGTTATTCCGTTTAGGTTTATTTATTATTCACATTTTTATGCAATTTTCAGCTGTAGACGTAAATTTATTTTTTTAATCCATTTTTGTGTTTCATTATTTGGCATCACAAGTAAAAATTCAAGTTTCAACCTCTGAACAGAAATAAAGACACGCCCATCTTTTTGTGACAGCTTGCTGTGACTCATTCCTACCGAAAGGGGGCGCTGTTACACCGGTAGACCGCACTAAACCCGACCGTCGGTTCAGGGCATTATCGAGAGTGTGTGGAGTGTGTATGTGTGTGTATGCATGCAGTGAAAATTACCCCGGAGACGGACAAGAACTGTTTTTTTGACCGTACCAATGTGTGTGGCCTGTAAATCTATACTATTGTATTCTGCGGAATCATCGGACGGACGAAAAAGTAGATCCAAAATGAGGGAATAATCGGAGGATACGCGGGGTGAAGCTCGACTGCAGCTACCGTTTCGTTGAACTGCAAGTGGGATCCCAGCTGCTGGCTACGAAAATGTCGAGAAAAATTGAAAGCAAGCACGGTAAGACCCGCCGGCGACTCTAAAACACGGCTGCTTTTCGGTTCCACCGTAGAACGGTTTCCCCACAAGCGGGCCGCGGATGGAGCGAATGTGGGATAAGTCCACACAGGCAAAGCGAGGTTCCAGATAGGACTGGATGGATGTGTCCAGTGTAAGTGGTGGTTTAATTTGGGCCTCACGGATCGCTACCCGGTTAAAATAAACCGACACGGTTACGGTACGAGCACGCTGGTAGCAGCAGCTTGAACGGGAAGTGTGTAGCCGGTTAGTCTGGATAAAAAACCGGGAAGGTGTCGCCAACCTGACGTGGGAATCACCGGCTTTTTCAACCGTTCTGATTTCTAGTCCCCCCCTCTATGTTATGGTTTGGCTGTTTGGAAGCATCCTTGAACGCCATGGAACACATCTTGAGATATGTACATCAAAATTAAACCAATTAAAGCTCATCGGCGAATTGATTTATGGGTAAAGAACGGTTCTCTGTTTTGGTATCCATGATTTGGGACACGTTTATGGGAACAGCTAACGGCTAAAGGTTAGCTTTTCATTGGCTAGCGTTAGCTGCCCTGATTCCCACTACGGTGGAGTTGTATCGCGTTCACGCCCAAGACTGCGCGCGTGTGTTTGTGTTGTATTGATTTTGGCTTTGCGCACGTGGCACATTAAAAAAAGAAACCTTTTTTATTTTGTATGTAAATTTGAAACGAGTCTCTTGAGGCGACACCGAGGGGTGTTGATAGTGCCTTTGCGTGGAAACTTTACACCCGCCAGCTATACTTGCATCCCATTCCGCCAGCTGTCTCCTGCTTAGCTTCACGCGGAGACCTGCGCGAGGCTTCCTGCGGGAAATGGACCCAGACCAGCGCGCGCGCGCTGTCTCCGAGGGGAGGGGAGGGAGTGTCATCCTCCAGCAGCCCAGTCATTCCTCACGGGCGTAAAAGTTTCCGACTCCTTTCGTGTCTTGCAGACAGATGACTTCATATGCTAGAAGAAACTTGACTTTTTTTTTTTTTTTTTTTAACTCTTCATCATTTGTTTGTTGTTTTCTCCTCAGTGGTGTTTACAAGGTTGTCACGTGCACAGCAATCCTGAAAATATTCCCAAAGATATGCTGTGGCCACACACACACATAACTCTGAATCATCACACTTCTGACCGTAATTGGTAAATATGATGATATGAATTCCTGTTCAGGTCACAGAATGTGTTGGGAAGAGGAATGTGTAACAAATACACAACAGGGACAGAGTTTTGTCAGTACGCATTCCAGTTCTTAGTGGAAATATAAAGAAAACATTTTCAGCAATTGTTTTGTTGAAGTGGTTACCATAGCACAAAGTTTGAGCTGCTTTATCGATGTGTACACTGGGGGGGAAAGGCTCTATTTGGAGAGTTATAGCCAGATGAACTGGCTGCAATAACATGGTTCCAAATCACCATGGTTACGCTGTCCTAAAGTCCTCTGACTTTTCCTCTCTAAGGATGTAAACACCTTCAGTGTATGCATAGGGTTGCATTCAACCCTCCCACCACCCCAAAATCCACTTTTGCCAGGACATCAAGCTCTGATTTATCTGAGTTCTGAATCCAATTGTCTGTATGACTTCATCCCAAAAACAGATTCAACATCTGGTGCTTCTGGCTCAACACTCAGAGCAGCTGACAGGAAAACTTGCATCTTCCCATTTTACATCTGGGACAAAGAACTGGGTGGAGAAAAAAAAGGAAAATTAGCTTTCCGTTATATGAGAACTTGACTGAGTGAGTGTGACGTCATCCATAGAAAAAAGCTTGAAATTATTTTTTTTACTCGACATGAACATCGTCATATTGCAACCATTGACTGTATACATAGAACTGGACTCCGTGGGTGTGACGTCACCCATATAAAACGCCTTACCTCAAGCTCAAGCAAAATGAAGCCAATTCAGTTGTTATTTTTCCACGAGACAGACATCGCCATGTTGGAACCAGACAGCAGTGATTGGTCTGTCAGTCTGAGTCATTGTTTCTATGGTAACTATTGTCGCTAATTATGAGAAAGCTTGTTGGAAATCCACACCTCCTCCACTGAAAGAGGGCTTTATCAATTAAGAGAATTTATCAATCAAACCTGCCTGTATTGAAGCATCTGATTGGTCAATTTATAACTTGAATAACATGCAATAAAGAAACAAATATTGTAGAAAAAAACTACGGGGGGCACTGTGTCCAATTTTTTTTTTTATACAATTAATGGTTGCAACCAGAAATGGTCAGTAAGCTGTGATTGGTCCTAATCGGTGAGTCATCATTGCTATGTCAACCACTCTAACCAATCAGGAGTTGAAGCCAGACTTGGAAAAATCTGTCAAACTTTTTGAAAATTTGAGACCACAAACTTTTATTGATACATCTGACTGATTGGACAGTTTATAACTTTAACTTCAGAAAGAAATAGGATTAGCAAGAACATATTTTAAAAAAAGAGGCTGAAGAAGAATGGTTATTCTGGCAAATAGAATTAGTGATTAATAGCTAATTTTTTTCTCTATAGAAATCTATGTTATTTTGACTTCTTGGAACCAACAGGTACTTCCCATTTGAAACACCAGGTGGTAGGGATCACTTGGTGCAGTTCTCATGTACAGTCAATGCTTTATCCCCAGACTTCATATTGTGTTGTTTTATTGTTGCGGACATGCAGATCCTGACTTTTAAAGACATGATATGTTCATGTGATTGTTAGTCTTTTCCTCTTAACTTTGTCATTTTTTATATTATATATAATTTTTAGTAAAGTAATAATAATAATAAAAGGGTACAACTAATAAAACTGCATAGGTTGTTAAAATATATAGGGTTTTTGGTAAAAAATAAAAAAAGTAAAATTTGCATCAAATTTCAAAGGAAACCTGGATAATAATTGTATTATCTTTGCAATTTTCAAAAACTGCACCAATGGTTTATAGCCAAAAACACTGGTAGAAACTAAACAATACATTTCTGTTTTGATTCAGTTTTATTTGTGCACAAAACCTTAACTTCGTAAAACAGTTTGAATGAATTAGGAATTGTTCTGGTGCACACAGGAACCTTGTGTTGTTCTTTTTTAGCTGCATTGTTGTTCGAGCCATAGGCAGGGATTATTTTCAGCAACAGGGCCTACAGGGTTTCATCTTATTACATTAATATTACGCTAGTTTGTTTATTGTAGAAACTGGAAAAATGATGTTACCCACTACCAGAAACACTCCATGCACAAACGCACACAAAAAAACAACTGATGGTATTAAAATAAAGCTTCTTGGTCTTTCTTAGATATGGGATTCTTCTCTGTAAAACATTTTAAGACTGTTTCATACTCTGTAAGATGTTTTGTCTACTGCAACACCAAAGTGACATCGTTTTTGCCTCACAGCTCCAAATATGGAGTTCCTATAGCTTGTTTCTGCACACATATCACTTTAGAAAAACCTCTTGGGCTTGTCATCCATTTTTAACCTTTTTTTATTCCTCTGAATCGCACAGTGATGCTCTTTGCTTACACGGCACACTGTCTTTGCTCCACTTTTGCTCTTTTTTCCTGCTAAGTGATGTGTTTGCATGTCAAAGTGAACTGCATCAGGGTTCATTTGCGGATTACCTGAGACTCCAAATTTCCAACTAGTTTTTGCTTGTTTGGTTTTATGTAGCTTATACCTTTCCTAAACCAAACTGTTGGATAAAAATACCTCTTAATGTGTCAACATAAGTGAGCTGTTATTCACCAATACAGTACTTTTTAAACCCAGTCCTTGAGAGCCACTGTCCTGCTGGCTTTTCAGATGTCCCTGTCCTACTTTCTGCTGATTACATAGATCAAGTGTCTTCTACCAATAGGAAGCAGTGGGCACAGTTAGTAAAAGCACAGCATCAGCCCTTGAGAGCTGATGTAGTGTGAGTGTATACTCTTAGATCTTTTATGTAAAGCTTCTACGTTCACCTTATAATATGTAAATAGTATCTGTTGGGTTATTCTGACACAGTTGGGAACTAAAAAATGTATTTTGAATTGGAGAATGACAACCCTGAAATAGTCTTTCCACCTTTTCTTTAAATAGATCTGTATGTTAACAGTTTTTGTCATTTAAAAAAAAAGTTTGTTCATCTCTTTGTGCCTTAGCTACTGCAAACGTTGCGTTTTAAATTTGTCCTGGAGACACAACGGGCTCTGGTATGTTGTTACTGGTTCAACGTTTTGGCTGCTGCGTGGTGTTTTATAATTAGCCTGTGGTCTCTTTCTGACTGGACAGTCCATAGTAGCAACCAGCCGCAGAAGAACTGATCCATCAGTTGCTTATTTTAGAGTCCACGCCCTCCAGCATGCTATTAAACTCGCGTTTGTTTTGTTTAACTTCTGAAAAAGTTTTTACTGCAATAGAAAATAGTTTTCCCCCGAAGAATTCGCAGACGCAAGGCCGAAGTATAAGTTATTAAAAACGACTGAAGTGGTGAATGCTCCGACTTTAATATCTTTTTGTGTGATGTACAGAAATAGCCAGCCCCGCATGCCTTAGTCACCAGAACTCTGAGCAAGAGCTAAAGTAGTTCTGATTACAAAAGGTTTCCGCGGATAATTTGGTCTACCCACATTGCTGATGAGTGATCCCACTGTTGCACAGAGCAAGCCGTGAGTCCCAGTTTGACATGCTGCAACTTTGAGGTTTGATGGGAGCATGCAGTTATCCCTCCCTTTACCACAGGGAAAAAAAGAGGCCTGCTGTTCCCATATAACTTTTGCTGTGCTCTAAAAACATTTTTTTTTTATTTGTGCATGGGAAGGCGAAAGAAAAGAAGGAGGGTAAAAAAGGAGAGAAAGCCCAGTTTTGCTCATTAGGGTGATCAGGTAGATGAGAGGATGGATTATACGTTTGGTAAAGACTGCGGAGAAACAATCGATTGGAAGCGGAAGGCTGTGAAACCAACCAGAGGATTTTTGTTGCATGAATATTTTCAAGGATGTTCCATTTTTGGCATCTTCTTCCAAATCTTCAGAGACAACAGATAACATTGCTGTTTGGAGATATCGTCTGTGATTGAATTTAACTTACATATATATATATATATATATATATATATATATATATATATATAGTATAGTGTGTTCACTTGAGTATTTTTGGATTATGCTTCCTTTGCGTTCACTCTTATGTTCTGGCCTATATTCTAGACAACAGGTCATTTATTTCCATGGGTTCCATTTCCTCACGACTGAATACATCCCTGAGAACTTTGGAGTTTCTTTGCTGATGACACCACCTTTTTTTTTCATTCATACCATTTAAAAAAATATTTATTTTTAGAAGCTATTGAGTTTTAAGGATGTTACTCAGTTCCTCTTGTTGGAGCTATTTGTGCATCTTTCTCCTCAAGTGTGTCAAGGAAGAATGATCACAAGAACGTGATGCGTGACTAATTCTCAGCAGTTCCTCAGAGTGATGGCTGCACAACTCCGGGTTTGATCGAGGAATCGGAGCATTCTGAAAGTGACAGCTTCAGTGTTGGCCGGATAGGTGTGAACTCGGGTCTCTTTGATGGGCAATATAAGCTGGAGGAGTCAAGTGTCGGAGGACACGGACTCCTCTCTCAATGACGAAGACGCGGGTAAGGACTACTTTACAGGAAGATTTGAGTGTGTTTATTCCTTTCTAAAGAATGTGAATTTTTATTGCCTTTCTTTTTCTAAAGCATATTCAGGACTTTGTTTAAGTCTGCTATTTGGGAGTTTTTGTATAAAATTAACTCCCTGGCAGAATGAAACGCAGGGGACATTCTTGCTGGGGTTTTTGTGTTGTGTGGCTTTATGCAAAGTTCTCATTTGCTCCTCTAAAGCAATGGGTGGACCCGGCTCATAGTGGCTTCACTGCAGGCCCCATAGCTTTCTATCAAAAGTCCCGTTTTGACCTGTCGCCTTTGAAAATGGTAGGAACTATAGGCTGTGCAATCCCGGCTCATCAGGTGAGGCTTTGTCTGCGCGCCTGGATGCTGATGCTTTAATCTGGTTGCACAATACCAAAAATGCATTTGATGCACACAGGTTCACCACAGTAGCTGAACATGTTTGTCGACCCACATATAGATGTTAATATTGCAGGATTTATCAGTGTTTGTTTTGGCAATGGACTTCCTCTATTATGTTGTGAAGTGATTCACTCACGGTAAGCTAGAGCACGCAAAAGCTTCTTAATTAAGGTAGTTGAGTTCATCATTGTGTAATTACACAGTGGCGAGGGCAGTAATATGTTGTTTTGGAAACAGAGTCCATAGGGTGCTTACTTGGAAAAAAATCTGTGCATTTCTTCGCTGCAAAGTCAGCGTTTGTTTTGGTTTGTCTGCAATCGCAGGACAACACAGTCCTCAGAGAAGGCTGTGAAGGGTTGTGCACAGACCTTCCCTCGCCTGGTGATGCAGTTTTAACCATAGTTGGTTGTGGTCATGGCTGAAGAAGGTGAATCACCTGCACTATTTCCCACTGAAGAAAACTCTTAACTACCGTTTAGAGGAAGAACTTAATCTAATATGTGAAAATTGTTTGAGAAGAGGAACTAAAAGAAAAAGCAAATATATGAATCACTTTCAGTCAACTTTCAGACAAGAATGTAGAATTCGCATATTAGCCAATATTTTATTGTTTTTTGCTACATACTGAGAAGATACACAAGTATTTTCTTGTTTTTAAGTGTTAAAACTGTTTATTTTTTGCTGAAATGGGTTCACTATATTGTAGTTCACGTTTTGCAATCTCGCTGTTTTGTAGATTTTTTTTCTATACATTTTACCTATGTACTTGTTTTCTAAAATTGTGAAATATTTTCAGATTCATCACTTATTTTAAAACTTCCTGTTTTGGGATTTTTGTGTGACTCAACATAAATCTGAGCAAATGTAGGACTGGCACCAGACAGACGTTTATTTTTGCGTCTACATTTTTTTATTAAATTGAAATTTTCTATATGTTTTAAGAAAATAGTTATTTTTGTTGTTTGAAAAATAAATTCTCATATTAGTAAAAAATGTCTGAAATTCCACAATGTTGTTTATAATACTCACTCTGTGAGTATTCTGCTTTAAAAAAGTTAGATGGAAATCAGCTTTGATTAAGTGGCTACAGTTTGTTTAGCCACAAAGAAAACTTCCATTTAAATCCTAATTTAGATGAAAATCTGAAAAGATAATGACTTTTAAGATCTGCAAGTTATTCCTGGTACTTTTTAAGCTTGCAAACAGCACAGCACAAGAACCAAATTTTCAAAAAGTGTTAAAAATGTCCATTATTGTTGGTTCTTCTTACAGAATGAAAAAAACAAAACATTACTGCTCTGCATTTCATAAACCAACAATAACGGAAAATGTAATCTCAGCATGGGACTAGTGTTTCACAAATGGGCCGTCAAACATCAGTGTTTCTCGCACAAAAATAGTTTACTGTAATTTAAATTTATTGCGGCCATAACGTAGAAGTGTTCCTCAAATTATTGTAATTGTGGCTCGTGGATACTGCTGTTGGTACTCTGTCTTTTTTATAATTACAGTGTTCTTATCTTGGAGCATATTTTCTTGGAGAGAAATTACGCCATGCTTGCTGATTTTCTTGAACTCACTCGTGGTAAAAAAAAAAAAAAAAAGTGCACAAGACAGAAGCACGCTTTCACACATGAAATGTGGTGGCAGAACTACCATCCAAAACTCTAACCAGGCCGCCGGGAACCTGCAATCTTCTGATCAGAAGGGCCAACCGCTCTACCTATGTGCTACGACCGCCCCTCACATAGTGGATGAATGTTGATGTCCTGACGTTGAAATTGCTTGTCAGCAGAGGCTTCTTTAAGGAAGAGTTTGTGACAAAAGATGAGTTGTCTAACGTTTTATAATCCTTTTATGACACCAAAAGGTAAATATTAAACCAGCATAAAAATGATGTCTAATTTGTTAGCAACTGTCTAAACCTCCAGCTCTGTGGGCAGAGGACACAATTTCTGATGGTGCCAGTCTTTTACTGACCCACTTCTTTTTGGATGTCTGTCTTCATGCATCCTTAAAGGATAAATGAGCTTTGATAATCCCAGGGAACATTTTGAAAAATGTGGTGTTGTTTTGAGTGTTTTTAACACGTTCTTGTAGCATTTTTCTCACAGTAAAGGACCTATGTAGAAAATTTCTGATTTTAAAACTGCGTTTCGGAAAAATTCTCTATTCAAATTGCGTTAGATCAGAAAATCAGATGCTAGAAAATGCTTGGACTAACGACGCAGCTACTGAAATGGGCCCTTTACACCCCTGTGCGCACCCTAGCCTACTTAGGAATGCAAGACATGATGAAAACTGAGTAATTTTCAAGGATTTAGTTTCTGCAGAGTGGTTCTTTAAACAAATAACCTATGAGTTCTGGTTCACACCGCATGCGGAAGTGCTGCAAAAGCGACGCGGAATGGAGGCCGCATCCATCCGACGCCCTTGTTAACCTATGGTGTAGTTCACACCAGGCGAGATCGCCGCGGTCCTCAGCGGTTGGCTCGCGATTGTTTAGAGTCTTATCTATTTTTTGTGCAACTGCGTCAATCCTGGCAGGAAGTTATGCCAAGACACACGAAAAAATCAGGTCATTTTCAAAATATAACCAAATTTTTCATAATAAAAGGCTACTAATGACAAATGCGATCATATTTTTGTTTCTAAGCAGACTGTAGAGAGGAAAATACACTATTCCCCTTTTATTTGCAGGGGTTTACCGGGTTCACACCGCTCACAGAAGCAGCAGAGTACGTGTGGAATCTGCTTCAAGAGTTGTTGGCGGGCCATTAGAAGGGAACTTGTATTAGGAATTTTGTACATCTCTTCCTAATTTGCAACCTTTTGAATAAATACTCAGAAATGTAATTTTGAGCTGAGTTTTCATAATACATGTTCTCTACCATTAGAAAATACCAAAAATACTAATTTAATTTGAGTGAGTCTTCAAATACAGAGCAGAAGCCATAAAATAATGTGATGTGACGCTTGTCTCGACATGAAACTGAAGTGATCTAGTCTACACACTATGAGCCTGAAGTATTAAATACTTTTCACGATAGGGGGTAGACTGGTACATTTCAAATGAGTGCCTCCTTTGTTACTTCTACATGTCATGGTCTGTGCTATTGTTTAATCCATTAAAGACTTCTTATTATTTATTTTTTCAACTCACTGAATCTCACAATTTTTATTTTTTTGAATGAGAACCAAGAAGTAATTGATTTGTGGGTAGTAAAATAGCTGTATATGAAGCTTGGTAAAATTACTGTTTGTGGGTCCAAGAATGACTGGACTAGTTTGCGCTGTGGTACACTGGGAGCTGACTGTTTCCTGGTTAGCACGTCTAAGAAAGAGCTGCATCAGTGCAGCGTTTTATTTCTTTTTACACCCTAGAGAGCACATGCCCCGAGGCATGGATATTTTTGCTCACAGAGTTGCGACTCTTGCTGCTTGTCAGTGATGCTTTCAACAATTCACAGCAGAGGATTGATGATGTGGATAAGTCTGACCACATAGAAATAAGTAATTTTTCTTTTTAACCTACAAACTCATATTAGCCTTATGGTTCTTTGTTGTTTGTCTTACAGTGCAACTGTTAGGCTTTCCACCACAAAGTGGAACTGGCTTTAATTTGTCTTATTTGGCCTTTAAATATAGTCTTTTACCATGACTGATTCTTTAGTTTTATTTAGTCAAAATCAACGTCATTTTTTAACCAAAAGCTTTTTCATTCCAAGCCATTTCTTTTTTGGAAGCTATGAAATGATGGAAAATTTGGTCTGTCGTTGTGTATTTGTATTTCTGGATGGTAAGCGTTGTGTGGCGTCTGTCAGTCCTGTCCAATGCAGCGTTTGTGTAGAGTGTCAGGCGAATGACAAGCAGCCGCTGTACAGACAAAATGAACTTTGTACAGCTCTCTAACATGACAAGAGTGGTACCACTTCTCACTGCTTGAGGCCATTTACTGCTGTTTATGCTTCTGCCTCTCTCCCTATCTGAGTCTTGCTCTCAGCAGTGAAGTGATTGGTTCTCTTGTGGCTTTTTGTCTGTGTATAAGATCAGTCTCCTATTTCAAGTGCTTCATACTGCCTGTTTGCCTTTTGCACTCTTGCCAAGCAGCTGCTGTTTGCTAAGAACTCTGAATTCATAGAGCAGATTGCAGCATTTTTTTTCCTCCTGTGTCTTTTCTGATGTTGCTTGATGTTAGAGATACTGACAAGCTGGATATTTATAGCCCGTTGTGGATCTTTAGAGTGTTGATTTCACTCAAGGTGAACTGAGACCTGCCAGGCAGTGTGCTCTCTGTCTACTCAAAGATTCAGCTCAGAAAGCAAAGCTTTAAACGGAATGCTAAAACATGCACTATAGCCGGAAGGTCACCTGAAGGTTCAGACTTCTTTGAGGCAGTTTGTGTTGCTTGGTTGTATGATGCAGTGACCTTCTTTGCCTCGTCCAAGTTTCTGACAGCGTGCGTGTCTGGGAGAGGCAAACTTGTTGCTTTGGAGAGCCCAGAAGGAAGAAGTCCAAGCTACATTGGGCTGTGAAGAGGGAGTGACTCTGGATGATGGAGACAAGGGACAGGAAATCATACCAGCAGCTTCGGCGTCGGTAGGGAAGGAACGGGAGGGGTACCCTGGAGGGTGTGTACACACGTGTTGTGTGATTTCCCGTTTGCATCCTGCAAACGTAACCCACCCTTTAATGACACTTTCCCTATTGTCTTAAGACTTTTTAGACTTAATAGCATCTTTAGTTATTTATTGATTATATTCTATCAATAGAAGTCACAACTAGTTTGCTTTTCAGGTCTTGTAAAGACTTTTAATCAATAGTATTTTGTTGCAAACGAGTTACGACAGGTACTACTGTGAAATTTAACACAAAGTCTTATCCCCAACTCACACCTATGCAGCAGCATCGTATAATGGCAGTGTCTAGCCAGATGCAATGAACTGCTTTGTGTTTTAGTCAATCCTGCTCTGGGAACGCCATACGTCCTTTTTCCAAGCAACTCTCAATGACACATTTAGTGGTCTGTATCTCATCAAAAAATAAAAAAAATATATTAGTCAGAGGATTTCTTCCATACCAGTATTTATAGTTACCGGACAGTCACTGATAAATAAGAGAACTAGCCAGTTTTCTTCTTTTGTTCTGCTCTTTCTGGTCACTGCATGTTTTTGGTAGCACTACTCTCAGACTAGTGTTTTTGGTAGTACTACCCTCAGACTAGTGTTTTTGGTAGTACTACCCTCAGACTAGTGTTTTTGGTAGAACTACCCTCAGACTAGTGTTTTTGGTAGTACTTCTGTCAGACTAGTGTTTTTGGTAGTACTAACCCCAGACTAGTGTTTTTGGTAATACTACTCTTAGACTAGCGTTTTTGGAACTGTCTGATTTTTTTTTCCCAAGTAGCTCAATTGTGCAAGTTTGAATTTAGAGAAAACCAGCAAAAAAATTCTCACAGTTTGAATAAAAGCCAATTTTTTTCAGACTTTAAGGTGGACTGTATTATAAGGCACAATATCAGTACGGTCTATTTTTATGCATAAGGTGTACTGGATTTTAAGTCCCATTAGGCAAAACAGAACAGTCCGATAATGTGGGATGACTTCATTATTCCAAATACCTGGAGGGGTAAGGAGGCAGGCAATTGGTTAGAAGGGTTTGAATGGAAGTTTTTCTTATGAATTGTGTTTTGTTTTTCATGTGCACCTTTTTTATCTGCAATAAGCAGCTTTTGCAGATGCAACCTGATAGATAAATCAAACTTGATTAATAATATCTCTCAAATTTGATCAGTTGTAACACATAAAATACAAACAACACCTAATGTTTTTCATTCATTATGTTGCTCCACAGGCCGTATAACTCCAACAGTTTTCTGACTACAATATCCATATCCATAATGGATTCATAGTTTACCTAAGTCGTACTAAACCATTTTGTCAGATTTTTGAGTCCAATTCAGGTGAATAACCACGATAACCACAATCCAAAGTCATACTTTAAAAATATCTGCTTCTAAAGTGGACTGTCAATTTTAAAGAAAATTAAAGTATTTTATGTGAGGTACATTATAGAACACTAGAAGAAAGCACCCTCAAACACAGATCATTGGTTCTCATCTTTATCTTGGCTAAATAAATCAAGCATTTTGTAGCCAATTTGACCTATTTAAAATGTACGAGAGAGAAGCATAATTTTATGCAGAGGTTAAATTTTATGAATTAAACAAATGTAGATGAGATTCCCCTCTTAACCTTCCCTTCTTCAACTGACTGAGTTTCAAGGAGCTTTATTGTCTTCCTCTGCATTGGGTTGTGGTTGAATAGTTCCAGAAGATCTTTGTATACTCGTCGGTTTCTGCTTCTCAACAATGATGCTTATGTGTGGCTACTGTACATAGGACAACTGAGTCAACCAGACCTCAGGGCTCAGTAGATGCCTTTCAATACAACCCCAATGAAGTATTGTGCAAAGTGCTCCTGTGATTTAGTTCCATTAGCTTGCCCGGTGCTCGTAATGAGATGTCGACCTATATTGAATTCATCGGATTTTCACCACCGCTGCCAGAGTCGGGATTATTCGAACACACACATAATAGTGTAGAGGTCAGTCACAGCCCATAGCCAGTGCAGTGTGATGTGATCCAACATCATGCATAATACATTTCTTTTTTTTTTCTAAAATACAGAACCAGCTTTGTGAAAGACTTTCTTTCAGTAGCAGTGTAGTAAAGTCATTCATGCTTACTTGCCTCCAGGGGGGGTTAATATGGCAGCTGAGCCACCAAAAGTGATGATACATTTTTTAACTGTTATGCATTTCTGAAATCCTCTGGGAGAAGTGCAGATCTATTCAAAGAATTTGGTATTGCCCATAAGACTATGTTGACTTGAAGAGAGGAAATATGTGGGTACAAACAAAAGCAGCGGACAACTGAACCACACGTCAAGGCAAAATCGCCACACAGTAGAGCCAAACACAGATTACGAATGGAGTTTACAAGACAGAGCTTTGTTTGCTCCCTACTTTCACAAAGGAGACATTGAGGTTTAAAACTTGTAAAAAGAAATCCTCAACACAAAGGTCTTGATGGTAGAAGTCTCTGTGCAGACACCTTGTTTAAGACTACACGCACTATTACTGTAAATGTGCACCCAATCGGGTTGTGTTCTTTATTATTTAATCCTCAATCGAGGATTTAGTGTTGATTCTATAGTTGTAAAGAGTCCAGCTACAAAGAAAAACTTTAGCTACATAATGACATTTGTTATTAAAACATCTGTCATTTGAATATTTTTGGATGTTATCTGCAGTAACACTCAATTTGGTCTATAAATCAGTTTGTTCAAAATGTAAAACAGTTTCCTATATACCAGTCACTTTACTATATATAGATTAAAGTTAGATTGCTACTGTGATTATCCTTGATTTTAAAAAGGTTTCTTCTAATTAGTGCAGTTCTGTCTTTTGTAAAGAATTGATGGGCTGTTTGACCCTCTGCCCTCAATATAGTCACAACATTTGCCACGTTTCCTTCTGTGCACTCTGTAATTAAGGAACTTTGCATAGTCTGCTCTAAGGTGTAGTTAAGCTAAATTTAGTTTTTATATGTCTGTGCTGATTATTGTTTGTTGCAGCGTCACATTAGTGCCAAATTTGGAAACTTGACAAAACAGGGCAAAGTGTGTTACTGAGCATTTTAGGATCTGCTGTGTTTTTTTTCTGCTGCAGTACAGATAGTCTTTTCTCTGTGGATGTGCCATGTTAGCCTCGGTCAGCCATGCCGTCTGTTTCCATGCAACCCACGCTGCAGAGCACCTCCATCTTCACAATATTTACTCCTGACCAGTGACCCATTGCTGGTGTTGCTGTTTTGCTTTCCAAAATTGACATATGGAAAAATATGTGGGAAAGGTGTTAAATACCTGCTTAGTTTGAGGTTATATCAAGCATAGAAAAGTCTTAATGTGAGTTTGTCAGTGAGTTTTTAAACACACATACAGAATTTCTGTACAGGGACTTAAAGGATGAGACAGTTTTCTGTTTGTAGCCACTTTCCGACTGTTTCTCAGCACCACCTCTGGACAGCTCTGTTCTGTATTAGTATCTGTTACTATTTACTGTTGGGTATCATCTCTGTAACCCTTAAGAAATTTTGAAGTGGTTGAGTCTAATCAATTATCTTTATCCCAAATTAGTGTTTGACAACTGTTAAGTGATTGTGTGTGATCCATTTAAAAATAATGGAAATATGTCCCATCTGAAATGGCTAGACAAGAGCGGAATACATTTTTATTTCAAAGCAACTTGATTAAAAATGTCAGTGTTGGAGGTTTATTATTTTTACAGTTAAAATGTGTTTTTTAAATATCAACGTTACCCAATTTAATTCAATTTTATTTATATAGCCCAATATCACAAAGCAATTGTCTCATTGGGCTTCATACCGGTAATTGTACAAAAGCAGAAAGTCATTCATAAAATATGAGCAATAGCTGGTAGCTAAACTTTACTGGTTATCCCTACCCTTAGACTCTCCTTCTTAGTGAGGAAAAACTCCTGAAAATCCTGATTCCAGGAAAAAATGAAGAAACTTCAGGGATATCCACATGAAGGAGGGATCCTCTCTAAGGAGGGGCAGGGAATGTACCAGAACTGTTAAAGAAGAATTAGCTTATCTAACTCTACCACTGAAAATTTGAAAAGTGTTCATCCAGATAGAACTGGGGGATGGGTAGGGGCGAGGTCCACAGCCACGATGAGCCAGAGGTGAGGTCCACGGCCAAGAACAGGAGCACAGACGATCCACCTAAAATCTGAAATCTGTCCTACTCCAAGAGGAACAACACATGAATTGCACTGCACCAAACAGAAGCATAGTTAGTTAAGTAATACCAAATGCATACCAATTTTCCTTTTACCAGTTTCTGTATTTTTTGTAGTTGCCCTGGAGTTTAAGTCTCAGCAGCCAAATAAATGCATAATAAGAAAGAAAAAAAATCATAAATAAGTTGCACTTTTGGGGGAAATTTACTAACAAAATACGGGACCAAGAACGTACATTTCATCTTGAAAGACAAATTAGAATAAAAGAATAGATTACAATGATATAATGAAAATAGACTAGCTTCACTACCATAACACATAGATGCCTATTTAGCTTCATGAACCATAGGAGGAATCTAGTATATTAGTGCAGCATGTGAACAAATATTTAGATAACCAAAGCATAGATAATATGTTAACAAGTCAACTTAACTCTTTATATCACTTCAAATCACTAAATACATCACTTTTAAATAATTTATGCCAACCCCGCCGTAAGACTTAAGGGCGCTTCTTCTTCTGCGTTGATGTCAGAAGCAAATTTTGATACACATGCCTACAGAGCCCTCTAGTGGTAGTTTCTATTTATTTTTTAAAAAGCATAAGTCGCACCCCCGGCTAAATGGATGGATAAAAAAATTTGAGTTATACTCTGAAAAATACAGTAATATTGTTTGCCATTTAGGCTCTTTTTAGACTTCTGAAGTCATTAACTAATCAATATTTTTAATTTAAATTTATCATTATTTTCTCTATGAGGACATCATGTTTTTTAGTCTATTTCATCATGTAAGTGAAATACAGTACACGGTAAATGGACTGAGCACTTAGCATCTCTACATATGTCATCTCTTCAGTTTGTGGATTTGATGCCATCAGTTTCTCTTTGGTTCACCGTTGAGCAATCTGCCTAAACAGAACTTTTTAAAAAGCCATCAAAAAGGACTGCAGGATCTTTGGAGTCACCATTTGGAAAAATCAGCTGGCAAATACTAAGACTTCTTTTTGTCATTTATGGTTTCTTAAACAGCACATGTATGATGATTGTGTGTATAGCTGCATGCTGTTAACAACTGATATTCAGATGATTCCTTCTGAAGACTCAACCATACAGCCAACAGGAAGAAATCACTACATAAAAAGAATAAATAATTCAGTTACCTCATAATGGCTTCTCGCTGAACTTTTGTCTTTTGGCTTCTGCTGGGTTTCCTCACCTGTTTTACAGGCTTCCATTCTTAAATCTGCTTTCTTCTTTTAGTTTGGTTTTCAACCAATCAGTAAACGGTGCTTGCAAGCACTTTCACTGAGCAGAAGGTTAGTACGAGGTGACATCTGTGTGTGTAACCTGAAGCACAACCTCCAAATCCTTCCACCCTGTTATCATCCTGTTGCAAGGGAAGAGGGACGGTAAAAGGTAAAAATGGTAGATCACATCTGAACTGAACAGGAACTAACCCCTGCATGCCAAGCCCTTCCGTCGGTTTCACAAGCATGCTAAAAGTTTATTTATTTATTTATTTTAATTTACCAGCATCTCAGATTGCCGTTTTTCTTTTTCCTTTTCTTGTATTGTCAGTTGATACTAGAAGTTGGATCCATTAAAAAACAAAAAATTGGAAAAACCTGTTTTTGCTTGAAGATTAACAAGTCTTGAGGTTTAGCAAGTGTTATAGTGATGGCAAATAGGGAAATTCCTGACTATGTATACTTCCTGTTAAGGATGCCATGTACCTGGAAAGATCTCTTCTTCAGAATGCAGTGCCTCAAGGCAGCGGAAATGAATGTGGTAATCAGGGGTGAATCTGTTGATTAGTCGTCACACGTTGAACTGTTTTATTGCCCAGGGCGTCCATAAATGTATGTCCCGTGAGTGTATTTGGAGGCGTTTTTGTTTGTTCATTGTGTCAGAATGGATTCAGACTGTTTGGCTGTTTGTTGCAAAGCTCTTTAAGACTCAAATACACCGCAGAGTTGAATTCAAAATCTCCCAGGCGTTGTTGACGAGCTGTTCAGACAGAAGTGTTTGTTTAAGATACATCTCAGGTTTAGGAGTACAGAAGCGTCTGAGCTGATTTTTACACTGATTAGTTAGATTTAATGATTGATTCTTCTTTTCCAGAAGTTTTTTCTATGCAGCAAACATGACTTTCTTTTACAGTTCGAGATAGTGCTGAGCATTATGGAAAAAATTGGATATCACAATATAAATTACTTTATACTGAGATATACCACAATAAAGTATATTTTCAGTTTTTTCCTGAAAATAATTGAAGAAATTGTTATTACTTATTTTCTCTGACTTTAGTCTTTCAAGTAACTTGTAACTGAATTGTTCTGTTACAGAATTGTTGGATCCTAGGTATGGTGACGTTGGGAGTGGGGTCATCTGAAGCCCCTCTTTTCAATGATTTTTTATTTTCACTGGTGTCCATGGAAGACGTGAAATCCTGTCCACCTTCATCCACATTTATCATGGGATGGATAACTTGTCAATGTAAGGCTTTGGGATTAGATTTAGATCCAGTTGGTGTGATTTATGGGTTTCTAGAATCAGTAGCTCATTTTCTAAGTTTGTTTGAATTAATTGTTTGAGTTTAACTGGACACAAAAAGTGCAAGTTCTGATTGGGAGTCATATTTTCACACATTTGTGTACAAAGTACACACGATGAAATGCAAAGTAGGGCTGACAGCTGAATCAAGTTTTGTTTTTTCTTTTGGGATTTCACTTTTATCCAGCCGTTGACTAATCTAATTCAGCATTAAAGCCATTTTAACAAGTGGCTCGCTCATAATTCTGGCCGGCAACAGACAGGAAGTTGAGGAGCACAGAAGGGGGTGTCTGGCACAAAATTCTGACAAGGGTGCTTGATAATTACAGACCATCTTTCTGCCTCTTGACAACCTCCTTTCACGTCGTCAGACTCCTTTTGTTTCAGCTTGATAGTCGTACTAAAGATCCAGTTTTCTGATCCAGTTTTGCTGGGATAAACCAGCGTGGAAGGAAACAGCCTAGTATTCATAACAGACAGCTGAGCTTCAGGGACTGCATTGATGTCTTGAGGATCTGCTCTATAAATCATGTCGTATGCTTCTCTTTTTCCCATGGAACTGCTTCTGAACTCCAGCACCAGTTTAAGGCTCAATTCAAAAGGAGATTCCAGTGAGTCTTGTACCAAATCTTACTCTGTTTAGTCACAGAAAAAAAACAGGAAAAGCCTCAATACAAACTATAAATGTCATATCTGGGTTCCCTGAGGAAGCAGAAAACCTCATGGGCTAAACTTTATTGTGTTGATCCAAACAGCTGTTTAGCAGTAAAGTTGTTCCTGACTTTTAACCGTCAGTACTAAGTCTCTAAAAAAAAATCAAGGTCCTTGTCTTTTGTGGGTTTTGTTTATTCCCATTTGGACTGAATTTTGTGAAATTCTCATTTAGCCTTTTTGTTCCTGATGTGTTTTGTTCTCAATGTTCTAGATTTCCTTTGTGGTAAAATCACTAAATTGTGAAAAAGATGCATTTCTGACTTTCTCAATGCAACAAACTTGTTTGGATTTGTAAAATGAGGGCAAGACCCATGACGAAGAATTAATCAACTTTCTGTAATTCTGTAAAATGTTGAATCATTTTTTTTTTTAATACAAGTGAGTTACTCATGCTGCTAAAACAGCCACTGTAGAGGTTTTATTTGTGCGGCATTTAAAAATAAAATGAGGGAAACAAGAGAGGAGTCATTCATTTGTTTTGGAAGTGTCTCATCAACATTTGTGATGAGCCTCACTGCCGTCATAGACTGCAATCGTTGCTTCTGCTGTGGTTAAAGTCTGACGAGGATTAACGTTGGAGAATAAGAACAGTGGGGTGGATATGAGGTTGATCGATGCCGCAGATGTACGCCTGATTGGTGGCTTTTTTGCTTCTGTTGATTGCTGTTCTGCATTCTTTATGCGGATGGCCGTGGAATGCCAGAGCCCGCTGTCATCGAGCTGCAGAGAGATTACAGCTGATACTGGGGCAATTTTGTCGCCGATCCAACCCACACTTCCTGCCGGCTCCCACTGCTGCTGTTAGTTTTTTTATCTCTCGTTTCACTTTAGTGCGGAGATAAGGGAGTCAAAGGGGCAAAGGAGGACCACGAGCCGGCGATCAATTATTGTGCCGCTAATGGAGACGAGGAACTTCTTTTTTTCCCCTCTTAACCATGAACACACAGACTCCCATTACTCAGCTGATTCCAGAACCACCAAGTGCTTTTTATCTCATTATTAAATTCATGCTTGTCTGCTCTTTCCTTGTTTGTGGCATATATACGGATGTGGACTACTTTTAAGAACTGTCCAGGAAATTTCTCTACATCACAAGAAACATGCAAGTTTCTCTTCTGTATTGCTGCTTCGTATGCTGCATTGACTGTATATGAGAACTGAACTGAGTGAGTGTGATGTCACCCATAGAAAATGGCTTACTTCCAGCTCCAACCAAATGATGTCAATTGAGCCACCATTTTTTGGGTAATACGGATGTCACCATTTTGGAACCAGAAATCATCAATATACTGACTATTAGATTCAAGTGTAAACCATAAACTTCCCAATCTATTAGGAACACTGTATATCCTTATCAAAAGGAAAAATAACCTGAAAACAGTCATATGACTATGACTGTAAACATAAGCTTCCCAATGCCGGGAATCTATTAGAAACAAGTATTCAAATGTATCTGGAAACAGTCAGAACAATATTCGTGGAATTTCTTTCATATTGGACCGATACAGATAAAGTCAAATTATGCAAATATCAGCCGATACGGATACTGGCAGCGAAATGTCGCCCATCCCAACTGTGAACCCCGATCACGTTACAGCAAATAACACAAAGTCCTCTGTTTTCTTTTTGTCCCAAAGACTCTCAACGATCCCATCTGTCCACCATCACCATGATACTGAAGGACAAGTTCCACTCTCCCAAGATCAAAAGGACTCCTTCCAAGAAGGGAAAGCAGGCGCAGCCCGAGCCAGCGGCCAAGAGTGCTGAAAAACCTGCTAACAAGGTGAGTAACAGGAATTCTTCTCTTTCCCTGTTCATGATTTTTTTATTTAGTTCTGTTTTCTGCTTCCATATTCTATTGTTACTTGCCACCTATGAAAAAGGCTCCCTGCTGCGTCCCATAGCCTCCCAATCACCAGGGAACCCGGCAGCGCTGCAGCTGGTGCTTAAAGACGTGATGAAAGCCGAGCTGCTTCCTTAATGGATTCCTTTGTTTATGTTTTAGTGATAGCGGAATCAAAGCAGAGTTTTAATAACCCATATTTAATATTGTTTACCTACACTGTATTTTTTTCTCTAGTGTTGCAAAAGGTTTAATCAGTAATAACCTTTTTTTATATTTTGTGTTTTTTGCAGAAAGTTAGCCGGCTAGAAGAGCACGAGAAGGAGGTGGTCAGTGCACTGCGCTACTTCAAGGCAATTGTGGACAAAATGATGGTGGAGAAGAAGGTACTGGAGATGCTCCCAGGCTCAGCCAGCAAAGTGCTGGAAGCAATTCTACCTCTGGTTCAGGTAGAGGCATGGATACAGCACAGGTGAGCCACACCATGTGTTTCTGTTGTACTATTGAAGCTTGAATTTGATTTTACAACAAAACTGTAAATCCAATTGGTTGCACGATGAGACTTGCACAACATTGGTTTTAACTGAGAGGTTAGGATATATTAAGACTGATGACACCCTTCACCTTTAGGCCTTACTTAACCTAATACCTCAGGCTTATGAGTTGCAATAATGTGAAACTCCCTTATTCCTGTCTGACTATCAGGAATGCTACTTTTGAGGAATAGAGAATGAGCTATCTGACTTCACTTCCTTTCACTTCCAATCTGCTTCAATTAAACCCGTTCTGTGAAAGTAAGCTCAGCTGCAGTTTATTTGGACTGTCGGGACACTCTGGAATTCCTCCGCCTTTGTCTTTGCGCCTTTCCCCTCATCCATCAGTTCAGATGAAGGTGTGGAGGTTAGAGGTGGCAGATTCTGTATCTCTCAGCCGTGTGTTTATTTGATTTGTTTGATGGATTATTGCTGAGAAACAGTCGTCTCTAAGGATGGGACCCGAGCGCCATACAGAAGTTTTACTACAGCTTTAGGCTAAAGGCAGAAATAGAAAAAAATATGGCTGCAGGGTAAATATTTTGCAACCCAACTACAAGTTTGTTTGTTTTTTGGCAAATGCAGTCATCAGGTTACTGTTGTGTGTCAAAAAAGGTGCATACACAAAAAGCAATTTGCTCAACAAACACTTCTTTGAAGCAACTTAAACCAATATTGGTGAAAGCTTGAACGCCGTCTCTTCACACTGCAGCGATGGCTGATAAAATCCTTACGCGAGCTCTGCCAAACCACAAACCGTAGTGATTCTGACACGGCACACAAAGCTACCACCTTTTACTAGAACCCGTTTACCCGTTCAACTGCATTACAACTCGTGTGTCTCCATCTATAGAGTCCCTCTAATTCCCAGAGCTTCAGCTGTCTTCCACTCACTTTAGAGCTAAGCCCTGTGGAGACGGTGGAAAGATATTCCCCCTGTGTGTGAATCAGCTGCAGCATGTTGATACAAGCCTTTGCCACACCTTAGTGTTAAGGTCTGAATGTACCGTCAGCTACAGGGAGAAACAACACCCCACTTCCCCGAGCGCTTAGACTCTCTATTGTTAGTGCTAGGGAGCTTATAGTTCGACCTCCGCAGTTGTAGCTGTCTGTATTACCAGCTCAGTGGCCTAGTGGTAGAGCGTCTTGACAGCAAAGCTACTCTATCCAGTGGACTACACTTTTAGTTAAAAAAAAAAAAAGAAAAAAAAACTGCTAACATTATCTGGTTTTCTAATCAAACTCAAAAACCTGTCATTTTCTAGGACACAGTTTCTACAGAGCGGCAGTAGAATTTCGGAGTTAAAAAACTGTTGCTGTGGAGCAACCCCGCCCCCTCTACCCTTCCTTGTTGCTGAGAGCTCTCTGTTTACATTCTCTCCTGCTAGCTTACAGCCCCTCACACCTCCAACCTAACATTACCAGTAAAAAAAACTAAAAATAGGCAAGCGATATTGGAGTTATCCAGACATACAGTTTGAGTTACATACCAGCTCAGACGAAAAAACAAAGAAGTACTTGAATTTAGTTGCCTCAAAGTGGATAAATGAGAATGAAGCGGAGTATTGAGCTTGTGACCAGCAAAGCGTATTTTCTACGTCACAAATACAGTTGCAGGAGAAAATATGTGAACTCGTTAGGATCACTTGGATTCATGCATAAACTGGAAACACTATTCAATAAAAAAAACCTCTAAAAATATATATTTTGGTGTGATTTAAGCAAGCAATGTTTTTCTCCATCGTTGTGATTTAGATTGAGATAAAAAAAAAAGAAAAACACATCACATGTCCATTTAAAACAGAATTTGAGGTACTCCCAAAGGGTTCACATATTTTCTCTTGCAACTGTGCACTCTTAAAAATGACAGTTTTTCTTCTGCTCCTGATTCACAATGGTCTCGATCATCAGAAAAATTCCACAAGAACTTGTTAAAAAAACAAAACTAATTTATCTGTTTTTGTTTTTAAGCAGTGGGTATTTAAAACTTCACAATTTACTACTTCACTTTCCTATTTAATCATTAACATAAAAATCATGGCTGAAGCCTTATGTTTATCGAAGTCCATTCAAAAACCAAGGAGACAGAACACAATAAAAGAAAATTGAACATCAATTTAACAAATAATAAACATATGATAGAAATGCTATGCCCATAAACGAATGCAGACATTTCCACTCATACTTTCATCAGTTTTGCTCATATTTTTATTTGACATTTTAACAGTAACCACATTTTTCACTGTATTAACTAATTTAATTTCTTAATCCAATTTTAAGTTTTTGTCCCAAAAACAGGACATCTCCATTTCATATTAGTTTTTGATCTGCATGATTCAAACATAAAAATATCCATTCTGTTATAAAATAATGTTCCTCTCTTTTGAAGAAAAACATGAATACACTCTTAAGAGTAAACTTCTTTTAAATACACAAAACAATATTTCCAACATTTTTACATGAACAATTTCCCCCACTGACAAACAGTAATTCATTTTATACGTTTTTCCCATTTTTCCATTTCCTGTCTTTACACCTGATCTCACCACATTTTTTCTTATGTTTTAATAACTTCCTGTTTATTTTTTAACATTTCCCGATGACACTTTGCCCAACCTTTTTCCCCCCTCGCCAACAGCACGGCGCTGACTTCCTGCCACAGTCGCGTCTACCAGAGTTTGGGCAACCTCATCCGTTGGGCTGACCAGGTCATGCTGGATGGTATCGACTTGGAGGACAAGGAGAATGTGGCAGCTGTGACTGGTGTCATCAAGGCAGTGCTGGATGGAGTGAAGGTAGGTCTTGTCCTGCCAGAGGGAACCTAGGAAGTGTTGACATCTTGCTGTGTCGCATTCATTCAGAGCCTGTTGTGTCTGTCTCCAAATAGGAGCTGGTGAAGCTGACCATAGAGAAACAGGAGCAGCCATCGCCCACCACCCCTAACAAACCGGCACCACCTGTCGCTCCAGCGGAGAGGTTAGAGCAAAGCATGCTGGGACGAGCAGACTCGATCAGAGCAGTTGATGAACTCACTGTCTCGGCTTTGTGTTCACAACAGTGTGTCATCGGAGACGCATCTAATAGATCGGGAGCAGGAAGTGTCAAAGAAGGCCGCCCCAGCTGCTTCTCCTGCAGAGTCTGCCCCTGAACTAGCAGATGAGGACGTGGCCCCTCCCAAACCCCCGCTTCCAGAGGCCAAAATGGCTGAGCTTAGGTGAGGATGAGGATTCATTCTGGAGAAGGAATATTATACATTTTCAGAATTTCTGAAGGTGGTTTATTTATAAAAATGTGAAATTTTACCCACAGTGCTTAAGAATCATGTCCTTTTTGGGGGGCTTTTAGAAAATTACTTCATTAATTCATCATTTTTCTTTTTTATATATATTTTCTGTTGTGCTCATATGAGCTGGTCCTTCATTTTTTTCATTCACTCCATGATGAATTCATCCAACTATTTGAGAATTTTAACAAAACGATGCTTAAAGTCCACTCTGATCATCTTACTTAGTGGTCTTTTATTGATGATTATGCTGTTTTTAGCCCAGATAAAACAACCTGTGTTGCTTTCTAGACCATAGTTTCTACAGAGTAGTTGTGTTTATGCACTGTCACACTAGCTTACAGCCCCTCACACCCCCAACCTATGCAACAAAAACTGCAATTTGCTCAACAAATTTGTGTGACTTGTCCCTTTTTCACTGCGCGGCTAATTCACTGCTCTCCGCCTGTCAAAAAATGTGTTCCTTAGCTTGATGCCACGGTCCTGTGTGGGAGGAGCTAGCCGCTAATGTTTTTAGCCTGATCGCTACATGGAGCGGCGTCTGTGTTTATCCCATTTCCAACGTATAGAAGACACGGACGATGTTAAGAGATCTTTTTCATATAACGTTTTTTCCATATACTACTGATTCACAAAGATTTGAATAAAGAAATACTCTTAAATGCAGATTTTAAGCTTGATTTTCTTAATATATGTCCTCCATCATTAGAAAAATGCCACAAAAACATGTTAAAATTACAATTTTCATCAGAGTGGGTCTTTAATCTATTTATTTCGGTTTTGTGTCACTTCAGGTTTAAAACCGTGTTCATTTTGTCTGTTGCTCTTCCTCCTCCTCCCTTACTCTTTGTGATGTGTCTCTTTCATCCTTGGTCTCCCTTTGGATTCTGGGAACAGAGCGCAGTTGAGTGCTGACGCTGGCCAAAGGAGACCCTCTCAGAAGGAGAAGTATGTCAGCCCATGGGTTCCTCCAGCTCCATAATAACATCCCGCCCTCGAGCCCCATGAAGCTTCTGATTTGGATGAAAGCTGTCGACTTGCATGTTTGCATTTCCCCCACAGTGTGTGTCCTTGTTGTTTCCTGGAGACCTCATCATCCAATCAGGGCTGGTCGAGTGCATGACCGTGTGTGACTGACCTATGATGTGTCATTTCGCAAGCCTTCCATATCATGGTCGCTTGTGTTCGCTCGTGCCCCCCCATCCTAATATTTACTCCCTTAGCGTGTTCAGGTTTGACAGGTTGGGATGAGGTCATCTCATGGCAGACAGAGGCTAACATGAAACGCCCTCAGTTTCACCTCGCCGTGCTGCTGGAGGGAGAATGTTCATGTTTTTAAAGTGGGCCTTTGTGTGCGTACATGTGAAGTGGCTGTTTCTTGTGCTTGCCTGGTTAACCTTGCAAATTTACGGCCATTATTCCTCTTATTTTTTTGTTTTTGTTACAATTCCGCTTGTGTGCGTTTGTCTGTGACAGCCCGCCCCCAGCTCTTCCTCCCAAGAAGCGCCAGTCGGCCCCTTCGCCCACACCCGTGGCAGTGGTCGCTCCAATGACCCGCGGCTCCAGCTTGCCGTGTAACGACCACAGACCGGTAAGAAATCAACTTTACGATGCGCGTCGGTGCGACGAACAGCGGAAAGATGTTGCTGCCTTACTGTGTTCCTGCAGGGGTACGAGCAGGAGTTCCACCAGAGGCGTTTCTCCGGGGGGAGCCATTCCTACGGTGGGGACTCTCCCCGTCTGTCTCCGTGCAGCAGTATGGGAAAACTCAGCAAGTCTGACGAACAGCTGTCCTCCATGGAGCATGACAGTGGGCAGTGCTCTCGAAACACCAGCTGTGAGACACTAGGTAAAAATTCACTGCTTATCTTTTTTTAAAACGTCATTTAAAGAAAACAGAAATGAGAAAATCTTCATATATACGCAAGAACAACCTCATAAAACCTATTTACTCAAATAGTTTTGAAGTAGACTCGGTGGCAGACTTAGCAGTTTGGGGGTAAGATGGGTCCATTTGCATAATTAATCCTCCATACACAGTGTAAAACGTCTGTAATGTTTATAATTTCTTGAATGATGGAACAAAACAAAACCCTTTAAATCTCAAAATTACAATTTTCCGGCCCTTCTTTTGCCTTTTTCTGTGCCTTCTCATTCTTAACTTTCATCGTTTTCTGTTTGAGTTCCTTTAATTTTGTTTGTCTTTTTCCTGTTTTGTCTTTCTTCCTGCACTTTTAGAAGCTTTGCAACAATAATTTTGCTTTCTCTTTGTGTTTTCCTTTTATCAAAGCTTGGTTATGTCCCGCTTTTTTTCTTTTGAAAATCTTGGAAGAGTCTCTCTAACTTGCTGCTGATGGAATGTTCCATTGCTGCAGATTTACAGGGGAGGATGAGACTCTTTCACATGAAGAGTCTTATGCCATCTCTGTGGGTTTTTTTTTTTTTTTAATTAACGTGACTAGTTACAAACGAGAACCATTTTTGTTAAAGTGCACAAGATTTTTAAATTTCTTAGTAGAAAAACACATTTTTGTAATTTTCTAATTTTTGGGGGAAAAAAATCATTTTTTTTTACTTCAAATTTTTTTTCCTTCACTGTCCCTTTAGGGCTTCCGTACTTTATGGGGAAATACACACAATCAATATTTTTATAGACGCGTTTTCAGAATGTGCCCCCACATTTGGTTGAGCAGGCAGTTAAAGGGTTACGATAACTCAAGAAGAATGTTTCTGGAAGGATTATTTTAAATATTGGTTTAACTTGATAACATGATCATAATTTTAAATCGGGTGTCTTTTTTTTCTCTTTCCAGATAACACGGAGAGCTATGACCCGGATTATGACTTTCTTCACCAGGACTTGTCTGCCGGGGATAATCTCCCTCCAATCCCAGTAGGGGGCTGCCTCAGCCCCCTGCCCGAGTCTCACAGCGAATCCTCGTCCCCTGTTCCCGGACAGCATCCTCCCCATCCCCGCTTTAGCGCTCCTCCACCCCAGCAGTCTGAATATTGGACCCCCCAGCCAAATCACACTAATCCCCTCCAGTCTTCGCGGATCAGCGCTCCCCCCGCCCTGCCCTTGAAGAAGCGCCGCAGCACCCAAACGTCGTCCTTCTCCTCCGACGGGGGGACCAGGGTGCTATACGAGCGCTATCCGTCTCAGTACGACAACCTGTCGGAGGAAGAGCTCCACCCCACTCCCCCGTTCCCCCTTTTCACCCCCATCTCGCCCATGCCCCAGACAAACGGGGGCGTGTTCGTTTCCCAGTACGTTGCCAGCGAAAATGCAGACGTTCCCGCCAGCCCACCGCCGCTGCCGGAGAAGAAAAGCAAGCACAGTAAGAACGGGGGAAAGGTGCGGCTGGGGATGTTATGGGGGAGGGAAAGACCCTTTAAATGAGATGAATGTAGGGCAGGGCAGGAGAGCAGGCAACAAAGAGCCACGGAGAAATGAGTGGAGGGAAGGAAAGAAGCATTTCGTCATCAGCTCGACACGGCAACGCTTCAGTCAGAGAATTATTCAATAGACGGGAAGTGATTCCGAGGATGTGCCACAATGGTTCTGGCTTCGGGGGCGCAGAGGGCAATATTTGGTCATTTCCTCCCCTGCCTGCTGCACTTGTGCACCAGCTCCAGCATTATGTCATTCATACAGTCAGCCCTTCCTGGTTGACTGTTTCTGCGGAAGACCTTGGTCATCTGTCCTAACTGATGATGGCATGATGACGACGGCAGCGAGGATCTAAATGTGAAAATATTGATTCCATTCATTTGAGCCTCAACTGCACAGAAAAATATCAAATCTATTACAGTGTTCCCTCGTTTATCGCAGGGAGTTTTGTTCTAAAATAACCTGGGACAGGTGAAATCTAAATAAATACTTAGCTAGCTTCATTTTTATGCCTTTTCTAGATGTTTTAAGGTTGTAAAACCCTTCTCATAACACACTTCATTAACTTTTATTAGACAGACATGAACACTTTCATAGAAAAATAAGTCCAGCATTATGGAATGGAACCTAAGATCTGCTCGCAGTTGAAGATTTATGCCAATTTGACAAACTGAAAGGCGACAGCGCATGGAGGAGATTGACAATATTCTACAGCCAATCAGAATGCAGAACCCAATGCGCTATAAAGAAAAGGCAGTATTCAATAACTAAATTTTCAACATAATATTTTGGGCTACGACTGAGTATTAGGGCCAAAAAAATGTTTTAAATTTGAATCTAGTAAATTTACTAGATTAAGACCCGTAAATTTATGAGATGAAAAGTTGTAAATTTACGAGAAAAAAACTTGTAATATTACTTTTAACACTGTGTTGTATGGGGCCACAAATGGCAAAAAAGAGCAACATTTAACATCTGGAGGGGACTGAGTTAAAATATGGTCAATTAGTGGTGTGTGATGCAATAACCATATCAAAGTTTCAACGGGCAACAGCGATTTTGCGACGTCTTTAAAACGTTGGCAGTTTGAAGGTATTTTAAAGTGATTGAAAGCATTGATTGTATATGAGAACTGGACTGAGTGACCCCAAACGAGAAGTTCCCGCTGGCTCCTAGAAGCCAAAATCCCATAGACTTCTACAGAGAAATAAACATCTAATACTCAGTCATTATATTTGTCAAAATACCCATACTTGCTCTGCTCCTTTTTTAAAACAGGTTTTTGCTAATTCTCTTGAATTTTTGTCATCTTACAGTTTCTGTAGTGCAAATTATTCAGGTTATAAACTGGCTAATCAGATGCCTCAATGAAAGTTTGTGTTCTCAAATCAAATATTTTAAACGTTAGATTGAAAGATTGACCTAAACTTTTTTTTTAAATGATGGGGGTGTGGCCTTCCCACAAGCTGATTCATGATTGGTGAGATTGGTTGCCATAGAAATGTTGACCAGTCACTTCTAACTGAAGGTTTCTGGCTCCAAACATGGCGATGTCCATATTGCGAAAAAATGGTGACTGAATTGGCCATTTTCTATGGATGATGTCACTCTCACTCGGTCCAGTTCTCATATACAGTCACTGAAAGCGACAGAAAGAACTGTAATGTGCAGCAAAAGTGGAGCTACCAATCTACTGTTTACGTTATTAGCACATCTACTGTTGGAATTGATATTTTGTTTAAAGGCCTAGCCTCATTTAAATGAAAAACATTGGTATGCTTACTATAAACATTTCTAAATGTATTCCAGGCTATTTATGCAACATTTAGAGAATAATTAAAAACTCAGCATCCACTTTTGATATCCAGAAACTATTTGGTATTCAGCCTAACTTTGTCATTTCTATTTGGCCACAAATGTTCACTTCCCTTCGAGGGACCGCTGTGTTGGACAGAAAAGTTACTTTTCACTGTTCCTTTCTTAATGCTGTCATTATGCAGAAGTGAAACAATGGCTGTTTTATATTCCCTCTCGCCCCAGTTCTTCAGTACATGCAGTTTGTGGAGGACTACTCGGAGCCGCAGCCTTCGGTTTTCTACCAGATGCCTCAGAGTGAAAGCATATACGAGCAGCGCAACAAGCGTTTCCAGGAGGTCTGTGGCTTCAATGACTCTTTCAGCAGCACCGACTCGGTTCACGAGTCTGTGCTGCCCCCAGCCCTGCCACCGAAACAAAGACAACTGGTAAGGAACGCCCCCCTAAATGCTGCCATTTAAGTTGACATTCATCGATTAAAAGGGTCCGTTTGTTTGTGCTTTGTCCAACAAACAACCACGTACGAGAAAATGCTTGTTTGAACCTGTGAAGTTCTGATGGTGTCAAGAAAACAGCCGTCTTTACTTTCTCTCTGTGAAAAGATTTAGGAATGCAAAGTGCGATCTGGACTGAACCTAAAGGGCATTTCGGCTGCAGTTCTCCTCCCTTTTCTCTCTGCGCTTTTTCTATCTTGTTATCTCCTCACCTTTTCAACCCCCCCTCTCTCTATCTCTCCCTCGTCCTGTAGCCAAAGCAGAGATTTGTTCGCTCACAGAGGTGTTTGCTTGTTAGAGGCAGATAAAAACCCGGCTTATCAGCCTCCACATCAGATCCAGTGCTCCTATCTTAATCTGGGGTGGCGTCTAGGTTAATTGAGACAACTGTCTGCCAGTGAGTCAGTGGAGGGAAGACGGTCGAGGGGGTCACTACACTTCTCAATTTAAAGCCACACTTTTACAATAACTTCTGGTGACACATTTTTACTTGTGGTTTAGTTGTTATAAACTTTGTGCATCTGTAATGATTAAATTACTACGGTGGCCCTGAAGTACAAATCACTCAGTGCAGAAACTCCATAAATAAGAAAAGAAGAACATTTCAGAAAACAAAAGTAATTTCCAGACATCAAAATGAAATGTTAAAATAACTAGAAAAGTTGCATTACCTGCGATAATGCTAGTGTTGATGCTTTTTGATACTGAAGCAATTTACTTTAATTTCTACTTAATGTCCTGAAAGTGCTGAAAGTTTAGATGCCAGTATTGCATTGGTTATATAAGTGCACAAAGTATTTGAAGTTTCTTGGAAAAAAATGCAAAAATTTTGAAGCAATTTTTAAATGCCTAAAAGGTATGAATACCAAAAGTACAAGCAGGAATGTCCTGAACGTTTTGATAGTAATATTGCATTGGTTGCAAAAGTGCTCAAAATTTTTGAAGGATTGGAAGAATTTCCAATTTGTTTTCAATGGGGCTGAAAAATTGCAAAGACCATAAAATATATCAATACTTAAACATTTTGATAATAAGATTGCTGAAATCACTCAAAATGTGATTCAGTTTTTACTTGCCAAAAAATGTATGGAAACGAGCAGGAGAAACTGGAAACACAATTTTATATATAAGTTTTTTTAGTATGAAGCTATAACTTTTTTTTGTACAAAAACCCATTTAAAATGACTCAAATGTCATCATCCAATCAGTGATGTCTCATAGAAACTACCTTTTCCAGTTGTGTTTTTTCTTTTCCTCATAACTTTTGTTTTCCAAAACATTTCATTCCATTTTCTTAGAATTGTGTTTTAGTTTCTGGAATTTTGCTTTGGTTGTCATGATTTGGACTTAATGGCCACCATACCCCGCAATCCTTGTGACACAGATTTACAGAAGTTATCTAATGAAAATCTTTCAACATTTTCTCCAAAACTGTCCTTTGAGAAACAGATGGGCTCACAGAGCGTCCGACAAACAGGTGACTGTGATCTGCGGTTGGCCTGGAGCTTTGCAGTCCTATTGAGAACAGCACTTCTGTGGCAGTGAGTGATGATGCTCCTCTCCGGGGTATAATGCTGCCTCCTTTATGGCCGAGTTGCAGTACACCCAAGGCCATCCCTCCTGTCTTTTGTCCTCTTTTTGCCACCAAATCTATTTTTTTGGTCATTCTTTTTTATCTGAATAAACAGTCGCTCTGTTCTCATCTGTGCTGCAGCCACGAGTCCTAATCTGACTCCATGTTTTGGGCTTGATGAGCTCGTGGCCCAGTGGAATAAGCCTGTTTGCCCCTGCATAAACCCGTGTTAAAGGCTTACATGCTTTGGCGACTTTACACGGATTTGAAAAAAAAAAAAAGTAATTCCAGCTGCTGTGTAGATAAGGGGAAATGTGGGAGGGAAAGCCCAAAGCAGAACATATTGGCTCAGTTTGGTCCACGTTTTAGTTGGCCTGGTTTCTGCGGAGCCTTCAAAGCGAAGGACAGTAAAAGCTCTGAGGACACATCAGTGCAGAAAACGGTTACCTCAATGCATCACATACACGCTTTCTCATTAAGGTTTCATAGGAAGAAAACTTGTTTGACATAACATCCCCTTCTGTTGTATTTATATCTTTTAGCTCCTCCTTTTAACATCGGATCTCCCACCACTTTTCTGCTGACATAAATCTGCTGTTTGCTTCCTACTGTAATCAAACTGTCCCCTCTTTCTTTTCTTTCTTCTCTCTTTCTTTACCCTCCGATTCCATCCTTTTTTTTTCCTCCTTAGGCCTCCCACTCCTCCTCTCCTTCTTCCTCCTCCTCCTCTTCGCTCTCCTGCCACCTCCAGCCGTCTGTGGCGGCCATGGAGGAGGCAGGCTCTGGGCTGGGCCTCAGCATGTCCGTCTCTAACTCCTACCTGAACGGCCAGGCGTCTTTGGCCACACCCACGGTGAGTTCCCCCCTCCCTCGCCCAGCTATACAATCGTTCCCATCATCCTCTTTGGCGTGGGTGACACGAGCCGCCATGACCCGCGCGTGATCCAGTTTGGTCATCTTTGAAGCTTACGGCAAGGTTATCCCCGAAAGGTCACGGCTTTGGTTTTTATGTGGTCTTTTAATTTATGCTTCTGCTGAGCCACTTGTGCATTTAGGCTGCTGGATTTTTTTTCATTTTCTATTTTGACACTTTCATACAGACGTAGACTAAATTGTTGGTGACCATCTGTCATGAAAGGAAAACCCACAAAGTTCAAAGAAGTCACTTTAGATTATTTTGCTGACTCTCAAACTTGCAAAAAATAAATAAATAGATAATAAAATTAAAGGAAATAAACCAATGAAAATTGTACTTATTAGAAAAAATCTTTATTGATATAGAAAAAACAACAATAGTGAATGTTGCACAACTTTATTTTATAAAGAATTCATTTCCCTGCAACTGTCAACAGATACTTCTATCCACTCTACTCAAGGAAATTCTGCATTTAAAAGCTGCTTTCTTCAGCTGTCATCATCTACAAATGCTCAGCAGAGTTTAAAGGGTAACCAAACAGGGAAGTTGGAGGTTGACTCCACCCACAGCGGAAATGTGAAAATCCAGTCAGAGGGGTGGAGCTGGGGAACGGGACTGTTATCATTACTGGAGCTGCAGATCATGACGTGGGACTTTTGAAATGATGTGAGACTTAAATAGTTTGACCAATCACAGATTTCAATTCAACCCATAGGGGGCAGCACACAGACGGTTTTTGACTATATTTTCAAGAATTAAACAAGTTTATTTTAATTAGTCAAAAATACGGCAATGAGCAACAGAGAGCAAATTTAAAGCCCCATTTATAGGAGTCAACAGACAAAAAAATTTATTTAGGGTTTGGTTACACTTTAAAATTGTGTTTTTGTTGTTTTTAACATGCTCTTTTGGCATTTTTTCTGATGTTTGGGGACATATATAAAAAAATAAGCTCTAAATTGTATTTTTGATTTTTTTTTTTTTATTGAAATCATTGTAAATTCGGAGCAGATAAAAAAATGCCAGAGTTGAGACCACAAGCTGCCTGCTCTGCTCCACTATGGGGAAAGGGGCGTGGCTACTATGCTCCAACAGTCCCGCCCACAATTCATAAGTCATTTTCTAATGAGCACCAGCCACCCTACAGAAGCTGTCCCTGTAAAAAAAAGTTTTTTTTTTAAATTTTGGCTAAAAACAGCATAATCACAATTGAAAGAGCACTGGAACACTTTTAAAATGGATCGAAAGATGATCTCAGTGGATTTTGAAGTAAATTTCTCTTTCTGTGGTCCATGCTCAGTGTGGTGCAGAGCATGTCACAAAACACTACAGTGACTATTATCACTTTTAAATGAGCAGACTGAGTGATTTAGTCATTTTTGTCTAGATTTGTCTCTTAAGTTTGCCCTAAAAATGATTTTGATGAAAAAATAAATCATAATCGTTATTTTTAGTGTTGTTTATTATTTTTTTTAGTTAGGTTTCTATTTATGACTGCATTTAAGTGTCCATTGTGGGTTTTTCTTTTAACCACAAAGGGGTTCCGACAATTCTGCCTACCTGTGTTTGCAGTATTGTGCGCTTATGCATCAGTGTGTGCAGTTGTGTGTGTGTTTGCTTGCTGCACTGAAGCATTCCTCCACATGACAGGGAATGATTTGACCCTCTCTTTAGTTTTAGCTGTCCTCGCAGATACAGTCCTTCATTGTGTGTTTTTGCAGCCAATTAAAATATCTTAAGGAAGCCATCAGGCCTGTGAGATCATAAACGTAACCTCATGGTGGTCAGGAAGGAATGTTTCAGCCATCAGGGCTTCTTTGGGAATGGATCGGTTTGCGGTCAGTGTGTGCTATCATCAGCATGGGGCTGATCTGACCCCTGAGCAGCTGTATTTTTTGGAGAGTTAACCCACAATGACCCCAATGATGCTCGAAGACACGCTAAGATACGGTGCGGGTCTCCCTCTGGATATCTAAAGAGGAATGCATCGCCAGATGAACTTGATGGAAAACACATTTCCCCCTTCTTTTTCTTTCTCAACCGTGTCTTTCTGCTCTTCTTCTTCTTCATCCTCCAATCACGGTTTCTTTTCAAGCGTCTTCCGTAAATCCGCACACATTTCCACCTCTCACATACTGTGGAATGTTTGCATTCCCGAGTTCCTTGAGTCTGTTGGAGGATCTTGGCTTCATTAGAAAATTTTGTAGTTAAAGGGAAAAAAGATGTAAGAGTCGATGCATGAACATCTGCGTTCCTCGTGTGTGTGTGTGTGTTTATCATTGATTTGTGTCTGCATGGCTCCATGCTGGTATGCTGCAACAGCGCTGGTATGTGAAACGGGTTGTAACAGGTTAGCGATCCATCTCATCTGGCAGGAATCTCTTCCGCTGGCCACATTTTTTGTTTGCACATCTTTTTTTGTTTGTTTTTAATGTTTATTATTATTATTTAAATGATTAGTTTATGTCCATGTTGTCTTGTGACGGTTTGTTTTCCCTCTTTCTGGGTCTGTGTGTGGTAAGCTTCATGTTCAGGCACATCGCTTCCTTCCCGTAGTCCGGTGTTTAATGAAGGTGTTTAAGAATGAGGTGAACACGCCTCCTCCTCCTCCTCCTCCTCCCCCCGTCCTCCATGCCTCCTATTGTTCTGTTTCTGTCTGCCTTCTTCGCTCTGATCTCTCAGTCCCGTCCTTTCTTTTTTACTTTTCCTCCTTTCCTGCTTTCACTTTTTTCTACCAATCGCAGAGCTTGGACCAGGTTGCCTTGACCAATGCCACCGTTCTGGATGGCAGCGGGGGCGGGCCCAGCGGTTCCCTGGCTGGCTCAGTGGGCTCTGTGGCTGTCTGTCTTCCCTCTGAGTCTTCTCTCACTGACTCTCTCCACACCTCAGCGGTGAGCTTCTGAAACAGGACGGATGCTGGAAGCAGGAGAATTAAAAAACAAAAAAAAAACAAATCTGATTCGTCTCAGCAGATATAAGTCGGCTGTTTTTGGTGTTCTGTGTTGCTCATATGAAAATCTGGTGACTCATTTGCTCAGTGGCATCTTGTTGTCATTATCACGGCCCACAAACTGTCTGCTGTCTGATTATTGGTCTTAAAAGAATCCCAGTGGAGCATGTTGCACTGCATGTTCTTGCCAGTAAGTACTTTTACAACCACGGTGCCCCCTGGTGGTCACACGGAGGCAGACCTTGGCCACACAGACACACTTTGACGTCTGCTGCACCCCTTAGCGAAGGCGCCTGTTGCCCCTCTCTGCCGCTTCACGCCCCGGTTTGTGTCCCTCCTCTTTTCTCGTAGAGCGAGAGCGCGAATGACGAGGGCGGGGAGGGGGAGTATGTCAACTTGTACTCGTCAAGCCAGGCCAATGGGGAGCTGCCTCTCTCCCTCAGAGTAAGTAGCTGTCTGCCACCCCACTCCTCCTCCTCCTCCTCCTCACCCCCTCGGGTGAAAGGTCAATTCCATTTGCCCGTCACCTCAGGGTATGAATCAATTCAAACGCAGCGAGGGGGCCCGCTCAGCTGCCACATGTCGCGCTCACATGTGTCGCGTCGAGCGAGCCGGTATTGATTCATCTCCTGGACGATCGGGGCTAAAAATGGAATGCCGGTTTAGCCAAACCTGACCGAGCATGACTTGGGGGTTCACAGGGTTGAACTGTAAGTGTTGTTGACTGACTGGTTGGTGGTGACCGTTGTCTTTCTGGCTGCACTTTGATAAACACTAACCCATGTTCTTACCCCGGGCTCCAGAGGGGGCTTCTCTTTTCCCTCCTATTTGCTGTGCACCCATAATGCATCTGTGGCAGCTCTGATCCATCGGGTTGTATTATTAGGGGCTGCATTGTTGGCACAATCTGATGCAGTGTTTGTTTCTATTTCAAACCTGATATTTGATTTTGTTTTAAGGACATTGAATAAAAAAATGGCAGTTTTTGGTCTATTTAATCTATGAAGTCAAGCTGGGAATAAAGAGGAAGAAATATGGATCTTTTGTAGTTATATTTGTATGAAGTTATCGACTAATTGAAGAGTCGAATGGTGAAAAAAATAGGATTTACATTTTGTGTTAGGAAGAAGCATCAATGTTATGAATGTATTCAAAGTTTCTGCTGCGTTACTATAAGACGACACATTAACCCTTTAACACTGGGGCTCCATTGTTTATGTTCTTTGATTTACTGTTTTTTTTCTTGTTTTTTTTTCTCAATTGTTGACACGATCAATGTAATTCCAGCAGATTTTGAAGGAGAAGAGCAGCTTTTTTTTCGTCTCTTTCTGTTCTTCAACTCAAACTGAGTTCACACATTTATACACATGTTTATAAATACATTAATAATCTATATATGTTTTGAATATATTTATATTAATCTGATACAGTTCACATACTGTGAAATACTGAGATTGTTTATAGCATACAGTGTAGCAAGTTTTCTACTAAAAATGTTCAGATCATAACATTATAAACATTGTTCTGCTTCTCCTGGAGGGCCTTTCAGTTTGGCCACTAGGTGGAGCTAGTGGTTTTGCATTACACCTTATTCCAGAAGAACAAGAAAACATGAGGGAAAAAAACTGTGTTTTAGACTACAAACGGTTACTTTAAAAAAATAATTCCTTAATAGAGTTTGGAAAGTTCATACCTGTGAGTAAATAAAAGATGTTCATTTAGTCAGCAATGTATGTGTAGGTCGACTGAGTGTTAGCATTAGCCGTCCTAAGGGAAATTCCATTAAACGTTTGCATCAAGCTAGCGGACTTTAGCTTTATGAGGTAAATTGGTTGATATTTTTATGAATCGACTATTGATCTGTTAAGCTTAAATCAATTCAAATCGATTAATCGATTGATACCCACATAGAATGTGACTTTTTATTCCACCTTTCTACAATTTATATAGTTATTGATAATAAGTTAAATAAAGAAACAAAACGACCTGAATAGCCTCTTGGGAGCCAAAAGATTCAGAGAAGAAAACAGTCCTCACAAGAAAACATTTGGGGACCCCTGGCCTGGAGAAAAAAAAATGTGTTACATCTGGCCTTGCATTGACATCAAGGTTAAAAGCTTCTGGAAATGCAACATCAGAAATCCCTGCAGCTCCGTTTATTTTGGGCTCAGGTGTATCAAATGTCGGAGTCCTCTAGAGGAAGAAGAGCCGGGTGTCCAGTTCCAGGAATTTCATGATTCTGATGTTTTTTTTGTCGTTCCGCTGCTTCACTATAGAATTTTGACACTTTTTAATTTAGGAGTTGATGGGGGAACTTTATTGTCCAAACAACTTTTATTTAAATTTACTCGAAAGCTAACTGGGAATTTTGTAGTTTCAGTAAAAAAAAGAATATTTGTTGTGTTCTTGGGGTGCATCACTAAACTTCCTGCTGGTTCTTCTGCTCTCTTGCTAAAAAAAAAACTCTGATAGGAACCCTTTCACTCTTCATCCTTGCACCAACATGCTGCACGCCTTCCTGCTGGTTCGAAGATCTTTTCCCCGCTTTTATCCTCTTTATCGATGCATGAAACCTTTCCAAAATGCATTCGTTTTATTTAGTATTCTTTCCTCCTCATTAGGAAACGATTGCAGCTGATGATGCTCTTCAAGACCCCACCCCTCAGATGGCATCCAGCAACAGCAAAGAGGCTCTGGACAAAGAAAGGTGGAGTCACGTTCATATCAAAGCTTTGGAGTTTCTAAATTAGGCTGCTAATGATGTCATAAATGAGTCATTAGATCCCTTTTACTGTATATATATTTATATCCTGATGTCTTAGTGAGTGAGTGAGAAACTTCAGTTTTTTTCAGTTTACTATTGGGCTTAATAGAGTTTTTGTGTTTTTTTTAGGAGGCAAAAGACTTCAGAGTTGGCTGGAAGCGACGAGGAAGACGTGGATGAGCTCTCCCTCATAGATCACAAGGAGATCATGAGCAGGATAACACTAAAACAAGAAGTACGGCAGACGTTTTCTCAGCTAGCATTCACAGTTCAGTCCGCCTTACAGTCTGGCTCAGGGTAAAGGTTGCAGCCAGTGACTCAGTTGTGAAATCAGACTGCAAAGGGAGCAGCTGCTGCTGCCCTCTGGTGTTAGATCTGTGAAATTGCAGACCTTCCACCTCACCGGCCAGTCCTCCCTCCTCCTCCTCCTCCTCCTTCTCCTCTGTGCTGTGTGGTGCAGTCTGATGTACAGATATGTGAAAAAAATGCTCATCTCTCTGCAAGGTTAATGTGATGCCAATGATTTACCTAAAAAGAAGACGAAAGGGTCGTAAAATAAAAGCGATGCCTGTGACGACGCCCAAGGATGTGTTGCAGCGGAGGGGATTCTGTCTGAGTTTTTCCTTGCCGTCAGAGGAGCTGGTGCAGGACGGGGAGGGCTGGAGGGGGGGGGTTGGATAGGTGCAATCTACTCTGATCAAGCCTGCATCACTTCACATCAACTCCCAGCACTCCTGTGCTCCTCTCAGGATTTATCTCCAAATCTGTTTGCTTTTGTTTCTGCTTTCTCCTCATTTGGTTGGGCTCTCTCTAGAATGACGACGGCCCTGACGTCCGCGCCGGATCGGGAGACATCCTGCTGGTCCACGCTACAGAAACGGACCGTAAAGGTACGCCGACGTGTCTACACAGATTTATAGTGATGTTTATTCCTGAGTTGTTTGGAATGCTCGGTTGCTGTCTTTGATGCTGTGCTGTCAGCTGTAATTACCTCACACTGACTGGCTGCACATCAACTCAAATCTGCTGCTGTTTTCTCTGTTTTTCCTGACAGATCTGGTTTTGTACTGCGAGGCCTTTCTCACTACGTATAGGACTTTTATAACCCCAGAAGACCTTATTAAGAAGCTACACTACAGATATCCTTTCCTAGATCATCCGGTGTGTCACTCGCTTTTTCTGTGTTTCCTTTTCGAATCACCTTCCTGTGATTACAGATGTTTTATTTTCTGAGGGTTCTTTTGGCACAGCTGTCTCTAAACAATGACATATTTAGTCTCAGTCCGCTGTGAGCTTTTTCCCCCTCTACTGTCTGACATTTTCAAGCAGCTAAGTGGTTGATTGAGGATCTAATGAGCAAATTAAGTCCTAATGAAACGTGTAAGTCCTGCTGCTTTTATTGCGGGGCTTAATGAGCGACGCAGCGGCGTCTGCGATCGCTGTGTAATGATGGATTTTGTTTACACAGAGAAATGAGGCAGAAAGACAATGAAAGTGTTGAAGGAAAAACCTCGTCACGAAAGCCCAACATTCAAAAATGTTATTTTTTTTTAATAGAAATGTGTTGTTTTTTATGAAACTCTGCTTGTGGGGAGTTTTGTTTGTTATCTTTGACCACAAAAGCACATATACAACATTTTGCCACAGTCCAGACACCTTCAAGAAGCGCGTCAGCAAGAACACCTTCTTTGTCCTGGTTCGAGTGGTGGACGAGCTGTGGTGAGTTTGCCTGACATGAATCATACATGACAAGATCATGAAAAACATTTCAGATGTTTCATTTTTTGCAATCAGGGCTTAAAATTGACCACAATTACTCTACTTGCTGACAAAAAGGCTTATAATTAGTTAGAATGGAAATCCATCAGTGTATTTCGCTCAATTTGATTTAATATAGAGAAAAAGGAGCATAAAATGCTCCATTTCCCTCATTACCTCCCTACAAATGTCTTTCAGCTTGGTGGAGCTGACGGAGGACATCTTGAAGCAGCTCATGGACCTGGTGTTCACGCTGGTGTGTAATGGCGAGCTCAGCCTCGCCCGCGTGCTTCGCAAGAACATCCTGGATAAGGTGGAGCAAAGGAAGCTGCTACGCTACACTAACTCTCTTAAGCCCCTGGCTGCCAGAGGAGTCTCTGCAAGGTGAGGTTTTGAGTGAGGAGATCACAAAACGGCATATTACTGAAAATACTAGTGAGATGTTCAACCTGATTTTCTCTGTAGCACCTCTCCCTCTCAGGGGATTCAGCCAATGAACTCGTAATAGCTTTAATGCCAATATGTCCAATATCATGGATAGTATTCCTCCCGGTAAGGTTAAGGTGATCTCTGGAAGGAAAAAATCTTCCATAATCAAAAAGAATGGAAAAAGAGAACATCTGAACGCAGATGGAGAAAGTCTAACTTGTTTTTATTATATAATAATTCTGATCACGACTGGAAATCACGTCGTTTCAGACTCTGATCAGAATGTTGTGAGAGATCTGACTTTATTTTATTCTCACTATTATGATTATATTTATGATTATGATTATATTTCAAATTTATTTACTTATTTTACTTTTTTTTTGTTTAGTTTACTTTAAAATAATGTTTGTTTTATCTTTTTATGATTTTTTGATATCCTTTATTGTGAAAACTATATAAACAAGGCTGAAATAAAAAGTAAATTACAAAAAATATATATATTTCAAGCTTATTATATATTTTAAACTCATTTTCACAGATAAATACTATAATAGAAGTCTGCATTATGAAGAGACATTTTATTGCTGTAAAACGCAGCAGAAAATGTCTCTAGTTTAAAGAGGAGGCAAATAAAAACAGTTCAGAAAAGTTAAATATTTAAATATTTAGACTTCTGGACTCAATAAAACTCTTTTAATAAACATTTTAAAGTGACGGCAACTATATATCAGTTCATCTTAATGCACACAACGACCTACAAAGGCACATCAGGTTCTTTTCAATAAGAATTACGCTGTCTGTGGTGCTGACAGAGACGGCTGCTAAGGGACCAAACAAAGTGCAAACTCCTGAAAAACATGATTAAAAAATAAAAGTTCATAACATCTCAAAAACACCCCAAAACTAATAAATATTTACATCGATGTGAGCTGGTCATGAATACTCATTATATTCATGCTACAACAATTATTAAAAGAAAATTATCTTAAATATTAAACATTTTTTAATGGAGATTTGAATCACACATGATGATTCTTAAGAAGCTTGGTTGTTTTAGTAAAGTGGAGTTTTCAGCTTTCAGGTAACAAATATTTGACTTTGTGTCTCAACAGGCCGGGAACTCTTCATGACTTCCGCAGTCACGAAATCGCTGATCAACTCACTCTTCTTGATGCTGAACTTTTCTACAAAATTGAGGTACGTTGCCCCCCCAGCACCCCCACCGAGGTTGTGCTTTTACAAGAAATAATTCATCTTTGCTTAAACTGATATAATTAGTAGTTCTTCTTATTATTTGTGTATTAGATCTTAATTATATATATTTTTAAATCTTAAATGTAGAGCAAGCATTAAAAACTGATTTCTGTAGCTAAATCTGATCAATCAAAAACGTTTGTTCATACAGATTAAACCCATCAGATTAAAAAATGGCAGATTCTTATTGGCTCCCACGACGTCTTTATCGTAAACATTTTGTTTCCAAAGTGTTTAAGATGACTCCAACATTCAGTTCTTGAAAGTTTTTCTGCATAATTTCTCATAACTGTCATAGTTTCCATGTTATCTACAGAAAGACACTTTTTTTATGAAATGCATCATGGGTAAAATGATAAAGAAACCCCTTGACATCTATTGATGAAAATAAGTATCAAATTATTTCTGCTCCAAATTTACCTTAAATTAACATCTAATTTAAAGCAATATATATATATATGTATATATATATATATTCTTTCTTTGTGGAAATAAATTCAGGTGTGAAGGAATTAGGTTTTAAATCCATTTGTAATTTTTTTAGACAAATCTGTATTTTAAATTTTGTTAAAGTTGCAGCTAAATGAGATGCAAAACGGATCATTTCAACTATAAAAGAAAAAAAGTCTTTCTTAGCTCGACTAACTTTCCTTCTTCTCCTGTAGATTCCGGAGGTTCTGCTTTGGGCAAAAGAGCAAAATGAGGAGAAGAGTCCCAACCTGACTCAGTTCACAGAGCACTTTAACAACATGAGTTATTGGTGAGACACAAATAAGGGAAGAACAGGTTAAATAACCAGAACACCCTCCATTTATGTGATGTCTTTTTTTGTTTTGTTCTCATTTTAGGGTCCGATCTCTGATAATTCAGCAGGAGAAAGCCCAAGACAGAGAGAAGCTGCTCCTCAAGTTCATAAAGATTATGAAGGTTTGATCTCTCTGCATCCAGAAAGTCGTTCTTTCAGAGAAACTCCTTCTTTATTTACAGATTTCCTCTTTGTCTTTTCATTAAAGCACTTAAGAAAGTTGAATAACTTCAACTCCTACTTGGCAATACTGTCCGCTCTGGACTCGGCCCCCATCAGGAGGCTGGAGTGGCAGAAACAGACCTCAGAGGTGAGAGATTGGAGAGGTTTGTCTGCAGAAATGTTTGTCCTTCACCCTGCTGACATCTCTGTCCCGTTCCTGTCAGGGTTTGGAGGAGTACTGCACTCTGATCGACAGCTCCTCCTCCTTCAGGGCGTACAGGGCTGCTCTGGCCGAGGTGGAGCCGCCGTGCATCCCGTACTTGTGAGTGAATCTGGTCTGTTTGCTTTGGAGCTTCGGCTTGAATTGGTAAACATGTTTTTTCTTTTTGTCTTCACAGAGGTCTCATTCTTCAAGACCTGACATTTGTACACCTGGGGAACCCCGACCTGATCGATGGGAAGGTCAACTTCTCCAAACGTTGGCAGCAGTTCAACATTCTGGACAGCATGAGGCGCTTCCAGCAAGTGTAAGTGTCCAGAGTACAAGTCGTAGGAGCTAAATAAACTGTTTCCAAAAGGCTGGTATCATGGAATTATCCAAAATGTTTTGGGTTTTTTTGGCTAATTTTTAATATTTTCTTATTATGTAAATTTGAAATCATGGACCTGAAGTATAAGCTGTGTGTGTTTTCTCTCTTGACTGAACTTCAGGCATTATGAGTTAAAGCGCAACGAAGACATCATCTCTTTCTTCAACGA